>NC_058407.1:125911240-126056951 GCF_002201575.2 Neomonachus schauinslandi
GGACCCCCTCACAGACTGGACCCCCTCACAGACAGAACCCCCTCACAAACTGGACCCTCTCACAGACAGGACCCCTCACAGACAGGACCCCCTCAAAGACAGGACCCCTCACAGACTGGACCCCCTTACCTTCTGGCCCCCCTCACAGACTAAACCCTCATGTCCCAGCCAGGCTCCTTATTACTTCTCCTTGTATCAGCCCTTCAGCCTGGAACACAGCCCCTACCACACCTATGCCCAGAACATCCATCTGGCTTGTCCTAATCCCCCTCTACCCAGGGATATCTCCTCTACACAGTCTTCCCTGTGACCCAGAGTCCCTGCACAATCCCCAAGGGGTGCAGTGGTTGTGCGTCATGATGGCTCCTCCACAAAGAAAACCACTGGAGAGACCAGCTGTGCCCCCAACCCCTTCCCACCCACCCAATACTAAACAAAAGTCACCGGCCCCTAGGTTCTCAATTAGTGTCTGTTGTGAACAAAGATAAGATTTTGGAAATCTATATGCAAATATATTAAGGTGTCATAGGTAGAACCACTTTTGTCTTCATTATTACGCTTGGCTACTTAAACTTTCTACTGGGAGTAATAATCTGTGTTCTAATTACAAGTGTTTCTGGGAACACACTGTCTGAATTATGAATACAATATCCACATGAAGCTAACAGTGGCAACCTCCACAAACAGGGAATGTTTCAAATAGCCTTCTGCAGATGCCAATGGAGTAGATAAACCACATTTTTCTCTTGGAAGTGCATACATTTTCATGTCCTGAACCATGCAGGAATCTAAAATTCTTTAAAGAAAGTGCATTTCATTATTAGTGTTTCGAGCTCAGCAGGTTACTTCTACATATCTTAATACTATCATGAAATGAAAGAAATACTAGAAATATTTGTATCTTATGTGGAATATACATAATGCAACATATCATTATATTGGTAAAACTCATTAATTGACAAAATTATTTAAGAAAGAAACATGATCATTGCTGTGTATGTTGAGATTAGTTTAGTGATTTCCTGTGATATTATTTAGTAAACTTTTCCCCTCACAAAAATGACAAAATACAGGGCATTTTCTTGTTAGCTCTGCTTTTAAAATACTTATTGAATCATAAATAATTTTTTCCAAGTAAACCAAACTATTCACATTAGTATTACCTACAAGGTTTTTTCCTAGAAATTATCTGCAGTGTTGTATTATGCTGGTTAAGCTCATTCCCTGGGTCACTTGCCGGCTTGGGTAAATGATCCAACCACTCTGCTTAGGTTCTTCTTGTAAAATTGGGATAAAAGTGGCCCCTCGGGGGCCTGGGGGGCTCAGTTGGTTAAGTGTCTACCTTCAGCTCAGGTCATGAACCCAGGGTCCTGGGATGGAGCCCTGCATTGGGCTCCCTGCTCAGCGAGGAGTCTGCTTTTCCCCTCTCCCTCTGCCCCTCTCCCTGCTTGTGCTCTCTCTCTCTCACTCACTCTCTCTCTCTCAAATAAATAAATAAAGTATTTTTGTTTAAAAAGTGGCTCCTAAGTTTTTTGTAAGGGTTAAATGAGTGAATACATGTTAACCATTGTCCCTTTTATATGTAATTATATTAATTGAACAAATACGTATTAAATGCCTACCATACCGTGCAAGCAGTTCTAGCAGAGAACAAAGGTGAGAGACATTTTCCGAGGAAGACAAGTGCTATAGAGAAAAATCAAGTTGGGGGAGGGGACAGGGAATGAATGTGAGCGTGGCAGGAATTGGTGGGAGTGTCTATCCCATACAGGGGATCTGGGGAACATCTCAATGAGAAGGTGCTATCTGGCAAAATTTTGAATATTTCCTTCATTCCATGACAGCATTAAGTTCTCTAAGGGAAAGTGTTCCAAGCAGATAGAATACAAGGACAAAGGCCCACAGTGGTGCAGGCTTCGCATCTTTGGGGACCAGCAAGGAGGCCAGTGTGGCTGCAGGTGAATGAGATCATGAGAGAGAAGGGGAAGATGAGGTCAGAGAGGTGACCAGGGGGGCAGGACACACAGTGCCCTGGATGTCGCTCTAAGGACTTGGGTCTTTTACCCTGAGATGGGGAGCAAATGGGAGTTTTCAACAGAGACACAGCAAAATCTGGCTGATCTGCTAAGAAAGAAGAGTGCGGTGGGGAAGGTTGTGGGGAGAAAGCTAAGTTTTATAGATGATGGTGGCTTGAGTCGGGGTGGTAGCTATGGAGGTGATGGGACAGTGGTTAGATTGTCAACGGTCCCAAGCTGGGCCCACGGGATTTGCCAATGGATAGGACTGCGGGGCAGAAGAGCAAAAGATGAGTCAAGGATGACTGTGGCTTTTGGCCCGAGCAGCTTAGAAAAACAGAGTTGCCATTTGCTAAGATGAGCTAGACAGCAGGAGAAGCAGATTTTGTGTAAAATTCAGGAGTTTATTTTGGATCTGGTAAGTGAGTGATGCTTATTACACAGCCAAGTGGAACTCTTGAGCAGAAAGTTGGATATACATGCATGGTTTCAGGGGAGGAGTCCAGGCTGATGATAGAAATTTGGGAGTGACCCATATATATAAATTTAAGTCTTAATGAAAATATGATATAATTCAATAGGGAATATAATATTTTTTTAGAGAAAAAAGTCATTCTGATATATCCTTTGACTTGTACCAGCCCGAAGTATATTTTACAGCCTACCCTAGAATAGACATCAAAGAGGAGGAGTTGAGGTGTGTCCTTTATCATCTCCAAATATGTGGGCTGATATTCCACAACCAAAGTCAGATGAGGAATAAAGTCTAAACAAACGGACTTTTCATCTATAACTTATCTCAATGTTACACTGACCTTATACTATCTAAAGAAGAATGTTCCAAAAATTAGCATTCTGGAAAAAAAATACCATTCTCCAAAAACCCAAATAAAATTGTAAATATAGACCACTATAAACAATCAAATCTCTTCTGCTATAGCGGCAAAGGAACAAATATGCTACAGTACTCAGAAACGAAATAGCAGTTAGCTAAGTAATAAAATTAGGGTGCTGAGCATCCCCTGTTATATCTGAGCATCAGTGCCCAAGATGATGTTTCCTAGGAAACCAAAAACCTCCCCAGCACAAATGTTGTGAAATAAGTCCCCCCAATGTTGCATTCTAGACACTCCCCAAGTATTTAAAAACAAAATCAATCAAACCAAGTCAGTTCAAAAAAGAAAATATTTCAGAATAAATTTAACAAAGATATAGAAGGCTTACACACTGAAAACTATATAACATTAAGAGAAATGAAAGATCTAAATAAATGAGGGATTGACCATGTTTATGGGTTGAAACATTTGATTTTTTTAAGTTGTCACTTGGTTCCAAACTAATACACAGATTCAACGCAATCCCAAACAAATTCCCACAAGCCCTTCTGCAAAATAAATAAAAAGATAAACTGATTCTGACATTCATATGAAAATGCAAACAATCAAGAATACCCAAAGCAATTTTTAAAAAGATTTATTGATTTATTTGAGAGAGAGAAGCAGACTCCCCACTGAGCACAGAGCCCAACACGGGGCTTGATCCCATGACCCTGAGATCATGACCTGAGCCGAAATCAAGTCAGATGCTTAACTGACTGAGCCACCCAGGCACCCCTAGAATACCCAAAGCAATTTTAAGAAAATATTAACAAAGTTAGAGGACTATGATACCTGATTTCAAGACTTACTAGAAAGCTATAGTAAATGAGATGGTATGGTATTGACAAAAGACATATAGAATAATGGAATAGAATGAGTCCGGAAATTAAATCAGCCTTATATGGTCAATTGATTTTTGACACAGGTACCAAGGCAATGAATTGAGAAAAGAAAAGTCTTTTTAACGAATGGTGTTGAAAATCGGATATTCCAATGGAAAAATAAAAGAATATCATCTTTACTTCACACCATACATCAAAATCAACTTGAAGTTGGTCTTATAACAGACCTAAGTAGAAAAACTAAAACTATACAACTTCTAGAAGAAAAGAATGTTTGCAAACTTAGGGTAGGCAAAAACTCCTCATACAGGACACAAAAAGCACAAACCATAAGAGAAAATAAATTGATGAGTTGAACTTTATCACAATTAAAACATTTCCTATTCAAAAGGTGCCATGAAGAATTAGGTGTTGGTTTCTTGGATATGATACCAAAAGCATAAGTGACAAAAGAAAAAAATAAGCTGAACTATGTCAATATTAAAAACTTTGGTGTTATAAGCGATACCACTGACAAAGTAAAAGGACAACCCATAGGACAGGAGAAAATATTCTAATGTATGTCTAAGAAGGGACTTACAGTAGAATATATAAAGAAGTCTTACAGCTCAAAACAAAAGGCAAACAACCCAATTTAAAAATGCATAAGGTATTTGAATAGATATTTCTTTAAACAGATACACAAGTGTCCTATAAGCACATGAAAAGATGATCAACATCATTAGTCATCAGGGAAATGTGAATCAAAACTGCAATGAGATATCACTTCACACCCACAAGGATGGCTATCAACAGAAAGACAAAAAATAAACAAGTCTTGGAGAGGGTGTGGAGACACCAGAATCCTGACACACTACTTGGTGGGATCGTAAAATGGTGCCGTCTCTTTGGAACACAGTTCAGAAGTTCCTCAAAATGTTGAACATAGAGTTACCATTTGACCCAGCCATTCCACTCCTAGGTATACACCCAAGGGAAATGAAAACATTCAGTCACACAAAAATTTGTACATGGAAATGTCTAGCGTCATTATCATTAATAGCTGAGAAGTATAAACAACCTAAATGTCCATCAACCAATGAATGGATAGATAAAATATGATATGTCCATACAGTGGGATATTATTTGGCCATAAAAGGGAATGAAGTATCAACACATGCTACAACATGGATAAATCCTGAAAACACGGAGCCACATGAGAGAAGACAGTCACCAAAGACCACACATCATCTGATCTAGAATAGGCAAACCCATGGGAACAGAAAGTAAGAGGCTGGGGAGAGAACTGAGAGTCACTGCTAATGGGTATGGATCTTTTTTAGTTGTTCTCCTTTAGAGCATAAAGTGTTCTAAAATTAGATTGTATGATGGCTGTTCAACCTTGTGACTAAAACAAAAACCTCTGAATTGTATACTTTAAATGCATGAATTGTATGGCATGTGGACTATGTCTCAAGAAAGCTAGTTTTTTAAAAAGCCTCCATTAAGAAAACAAAAAAAGCAAGCTACAAAATGGGAGAAAAATTCATACTACATATATCTGACAAAACATAGAATAGATAAAGAACACTTACAACCCAATAATATGATGATAAACAATCCAATAAAAAGTGAGCAAAAGATCTGAAGAGACACTTTACCAGAGAAGATATGCAAATGGCCCATGAGGATATAAGAAGGTGATCACCATCATTTATCAGCAGGGAAATGCAAATTAAAACTACTGTGAGATATGACTATACACCCATTAAATACATTTTTTTAAAGATTTTATTTATTTATTTATTTGACAGAGAGAGAGTGAGAGAGGGAACACAAGCAGGAGGAGTGGGAGAGGGAGAAGCAGTCTTCCAGCTGAGCAGGGAGCCCGATGCAGGGCTGGATCCTAGGAACCTGGGACCACACCCAAGCCGGAGGCAGACGCCTAACGACTAAACCACCCAGGTGCCCACGACTATACACCCATTAAAATGGCTAAAATTGAAAACACAAAGTATGAAGTGTTGATAGGAATGTACAGTAACAAGAACTTACATGCACTGTTGACAAAAATGTAAAATGGTAAAACCACTTTGGAAAACTGACAGTTTCTTAAAAAGTTCAACCTAACCCCTACTCTATGGCCCACTCATTCTGCTCCTAGGTCTTCACCCAAACATAGACCCACACCAAGGCTGTCCATGAATGTTCATAGCAGCTTTGTTCATAATAGCCCCCAAACCGAAAATAATCCAAATGTCCAGCAACAGCAAATGGATAAAATGTGGACTAGTTGTAAGGATGGAATACTACTCAGCAATGAAAAAACAAACTACAGACCATGCTACCACACGAATGAATGTCAATAAGTATGAGGAGTGAAATAAGCCAGACACAAAATGTACTGCTATATAATTTCATTCACATAACATTTTAGAAAATGCAAAATCATCTCTAATGAGTATAAATGGTAGCTTCCAGTGTCAGGGGTAAGGAAGGGAGCATGTCAAAGGACCAAAGGGATCTCTGGGGTGATGGAAATTTTCTGGTTTTGATTATGGCTGTGGTTTGGCCCGTATGATTCGCTCTCACATTCATCACTGAATTGTTCACTTTAAATGGGTGCATTTAATTGGATGTAAATTATACCTCAACAACGTTGATTTAAAAAAAAAGGAATGAACTAGTAGGTATTATGTTAAGCGAAATAAGTCAATCAGAGAAAGACAATTATCATATGATCTCAATGACATGAGGAATTTAAGAAACAAGGCAGAGGATCATAGGGGAAGGGAGGGGAAAAATGAAACAAGACAAAACCAGAGAGGAAGACAAACCATGAGAGACTCTTAATCTCAGGAAACAAACTGAGGGTTGCTGGAGGGGAGGGGGGTGGGAGGGATGGGGGGGCTGGGTGATAGACATTGCAGAAGCTATGTGCTATGGTGAGCGCTGTGAATTGTGTAAGACTGACGAATCACAGACCTGTACCCCTGAAACAAATAATACATTATATGTTAATAAAAAAATAAAAAACTAATAAAAAATTTAAAAAGGAATGAGAACCAATGGAAAAAAGAATTTATACACAAGTTAACAGCTGACAATTAGCAAATCCAATATTTGTGTAAATAGCACCTCTAAACTTCTCAACAGTGCGCATAGATCGTGTTCTCCTTAAACACTTTCAACATTCCTTGCCTCTAGATCTGGATTCTGTCACCAACTTGCCTCACAAACCTCATACGGTACCCCCAAGAGTTAATTCTAGCCCAACTCCTCTGGGTTATTACAAATTTTGAGCGAACATGATCCATATTGAGGAGGTTTTAGGATAACTGCGAAAGAGAGGATAAATCCCTGATAGAAAAGCTCAGTGAAGGGGTGGGGACAGCTGTGCCCCAAGAAGACTTCCAAATTTTGTCCTCAGGTTTGTTCCATTCCAGACACTCTTATGCCCTCATGCTGACCTATCTTTACATAAACTGCTGCTGGTAAGGATGCAATCAAGTTGCTTAGAAAGTTAGAATTTAAATCTACTTGAACTTCATCTCATAAAACGAAAGACCATCTGCAGAGATACTAATGAAACAAGACAGATGTCCATAAAGAAACAGTCTGTATTGAGGACCTGCTATTTATGGCACTCTTTATTTTTAATACATTTTTATTTTTTATACATTTTTCTCATTCAGTACTCCCTATAACCTTCTAATGTAAATATGATGATGAGGATGATGTCAATATTATTATTTCTTTCCATTAAGGAAACTGATATTCAGAGAGGCCCAGTTATTTGTCCAAATTCACCCAGCTAGTAAGAGGCAGAGCTGAGATTTACATAAGGGGGATGCTTTCAACTGATTTATTTAGTGACAGATCTATAAACAGAGAAGTTAAACAAATGAATACATATAGCACTGGATTCTAGTACTAATGATTTTTCTTTCTTTTTTTTTTTTTGCATCACCCATAAAAGACACACATTTAAATATACTACTGACATTTTGTGGGGTTTTTTCTTGTCATTAAAATGTTATATTCTTCCTACTGGGAAGTCAATATTTGGTAAGAAAGTGGTTCACCTGCTTCTTTAAGAGGAACCTCTATTGTTAAAAAGAAAACCAAAAGGACACCACTTAGGTTAAGGCCCCAAGTCGATAAACCAAGACTTAATACATAACCTAACGGCAGTTTCAATCCCCCAGGAATGTAATTTTGAAATAGTCAATATAGAATTTCCTGGTCAATACTAGGAAATTTACTGATAGACCCCCTCTATTCCCTTTAGGAGGGCAACCTTGCCTAAACAATGCATTCCTTGCTAATAAATTCCTTTTTCCCCCCTTTGTAAGTGCTCTCTCTTTGCCTTTAAAAACCTTTCTTCTGTTTAGCTCATTGGAGCTCTCTACTTGTTAGATGGGATGCTTGCCCAACTCATGAATCATTTAATAAAGCCAACTAGATCTTCATATTTACTAGGTTGAATTTTGTTTTTTAACACTAGATAAAATAAAGTCACAAGAGCCTGCTAGGGAGTATCCCAAATTTGGGGAGAGCTATTGCTCTCAAGGAAGAACCAGGATGTGGCAAATTATAAAACAAACTGTATTGCAAGGAACTAGGAAAGACGGCATTTAGGTAATCAGAAATTAATGAGGAACCAGCAGTCAAAACTGCTTAAACCACCAGTCTCATGGCTGACACTAACACCCAAAGCTATAAAACTGGTCACTGATGTGGGAAACACAGGTAAAAGAAAAAAAATTATATTTCCTTACTACTTACAGCCCACTGACAAGTCCTTAGAATAGGCAGTGACATTCCTCTAGGAACTCCGCTGCCTGGATGTTAATACTTTGCTTAGGGCAAGAGGCAATCTTAGCCCAACACCCCCAGATCCTGGAAGTCTACTTTAACATATAAAAATTCCTTTGGAAACTTCCTTTGTCTCTACCCTCCCAAGATACAGGTTGGCAATCATTCTCCAAGCATATGGCCCACTGATAGACATCTGAAGAGTCTCATGACTGAGTTTTTACTGAACAGTCATAAATGACCTTTTCCTAACAATAGCCAGCCCCCTCAGGATCCTGGAAACCTTGTTTCCAAAATACCTTGGAGGCTTGTGCTGTCCCTAACCCCTTCCCAACTTCAAAGTATATAATGAGTCAACCGTTACAACCCCAGGGTAGTTCTTTCTGCCCAGGGGTCCTATCCGGTGCTTTAATAAAACCACCTTTCTGCACGGAAGACATCTCAAGAATTCCTTCTTGGCCTTCGGCTCTGAACCCCAACATTTTCCTACATCAGTCACCACCGAGGACAGTCACTTGACAGAGAAAAATAGTCCACATGCTTCCAGTCTGGATACTTTTTAAAATGTTCGTACAAAAATGTCCTACAATGTCCTATAAAAACTCTCATGAAAGAAAGGAAAGAAAGAAAGAAAGAAAAAGAAAGAAAGAAAGAAAGAAAGAAAGAAAGAAAGAAAGAAAGAAAGAACGAACCTACTAGTTGGGAGGGGAGGCTAATTTCATTTAACGGTTTACGTGTTATGTTTACATGTGTCTTACATGTTCGGGTCAAGGTCAACCTGAATATTCAGCTTTCTTATTTCCTCCCTCTTCTGGTAACTTCCAGCATTTACTGGAATGCAGAAATCATCTGCAGGGGGTGACAATGTCACGGTCTGACCCCAACTAGACTTGTCTCACGCCTGGCACAAGATCCAGTTCAGTCCCATGTGCGTTTCTGTGCCAGCAGAGTAGATGGAAGGACAGAGCCCACGGCTACCATCTGCTGCCCTCCCCCAGGATCCCTCGAAATGAAGACAAGGTGGGAGTTTCTCCTAGAGACGGGAGCAGAGTGTCCCTCGCAGTGGGCCCACAGAAGTGTTTTCAGGAAGCAACATGTGGACCTCGCACATGAAAAAGCAAAAGAGACCCCCCGAATGTAGGCGCCCTGCGACGGCCGCAGCAGGCTCCTCGATGAGGGCGAGAGATCATCAGTCTGGTGCAGTTCCTGCAGGGCAGACCCAGCCAGGCCCTCAGACTCTGTATCCGGCCCGCCGTCTAGAAGGGCACCCCAGCTCCCCGGGTCCCCGCTCCTGCTCCCACGGCTCACCTGGCCCGCTACCTCAGTTTCTTTTACCGGCCGGTGGTCCCCACCGCCCCCCGACCCCCTTCCGCACCCCTCAGGCAAAGCGGGTACTTACAGCTGCATGACCAAGTACAAGTGGTTTGGGCTTTCGTAAATGTCCTCCAGGGCGACAATGTTTTCATGCTTGATCCTGAAAGAGAAAAAAGCACACACAAACAGAAGAGTGAGTATAGTGAGGCACGGAAACTTTTAAAAACAGACATCATTAGCTTCACTGTCACGTCCATGACTCCAGTCCAGGCAGAGGGAAACCAGACTGACCCCTCATTGGGGTTCTAGTCACCACCACTACCAAAGGTCAACCCAGGACCCCATGCCAACTAGACTGCTGCAGTCAAAATGTGGTTCCCAGACACAGCACGGGCAGGCATCTCCTGATGGGGTGGCTGGGTGATGGACACTGGGGAGGGTATGTGTTATGGTGAGCGCTGTGAATTGTGTAAGACTGATGAATCACAGACCTGTACCCCTGAAACAAATAATACATTATATGTTTTTTAAAAAAGATAGTAGGAAGGGAAAAATGAAGGGGGGATATTGGAGGGGGAGACGAACCATGAGAGACAATGGACTCTGGCAAACAAACAGAGGGTTCTAGAGGGGAGGGGGTGGGGGGATGGGTTAGCCTGGTGATGAGTATTAAAGAGGGCACGTATTGAATGGAGCACTGGGTGTTATACGCAAACAATGAATCAAGGAACACTACATCAAAAACTAATGATGTAATGTATGGTGATTATTATAATAAAATAAAATTTAAAAAAAGAAATGCAAATTCTCAGGCTCCACCCTGGTCAAACAGATCCTGACTCCCTGAGGGCAGAGCCCAGGAACTGGTTCAGTATGACCCTTAGATGATCTGTAGGCACAAAGCAGAAATTCGGTAGTCAACCCTGTGCTTTTCAAGCTTCAGTGTGCACGCGAGCCAACACGGATTCTGGCTGCCCTGCCCATTTTGGTCCTGTGGGGCTGGGGCAGGCCGGAGCGTCTGCATTTCTAACAAGTTCCCAGGAGATGCTGAGGCTTCTGGTCTGAGTCGAGTAGCAAAGTCCTGACTCCAGAAGCGAGAGAGAGGGAAATAGCCTAATGCCAGCCCCTGGAACTACCCATTAAGAGTAGCTTTTGCTCAGAAGATAAGGCTTGCTATTTATTTTAAAGCATTTGAGAGAAGAATCATTTCACTACGTAGGAGCTAATGAACTCTTACCACAAGCCTTTCACTGAAATGACTGCTGAACCGTACAAAAGCAAGCATTTCATATGCAGATTCCCCCAACCCCAAAAGCAGGGACTACTTACTTATTTTGTTTCCCCTCATACCTAGCATCCATCTGCTTAATAAATAAGGGCTAAATGAATGAATGATATTTAAAGGCTGTCCCTACTCAACAGCAAGAATCATTATTTACTTAGGGAAAAATGGAGGCAATTTTCCTAAGTGTGAGCTGTCTTTCCCTCAAATAGAAGTTTATAAGGTGGAACAAACCAGAATATTATCTTCCCTCCGAGCAGATGAGAGAAGAGAACAAAACACCTAACAGAGGGCAGCAATGTTTTCCTCTGATTTCTACAGCTCTGATTAGTCAACACGGGTGTTTGTAGGAGCGGAGATGACAGATTACATGAAATTGACATTTCATCTGGCTCCCGTGCGCAGAGCTACAGCCTAATATTTCCTTGTTACCACTGGTTACTTTGCTACCTGAGCAAAATAATACCCAAATTATATAAATAATTTATATAATAATATTATATAGATAATATAATAATAGTATATCATAGGAACCAAGTAAACTATGCTACCAAGGAAACCATGACAAATTAAGTTAGGACTGCTGAGATCCTAGACGTTTATGGAATGATCATTATTGGATATCCTGAAAGAATTATGACCACAAAAAGTATACAGCATATGGATGGTCCCAGTTTTTTAATTTTTTTTTAAAGATTTTATTTATTTATTTGACAGAGAGAGACACAGCGAGAGAGGGAACACAAGCAGGGGGAGTGGGAGAGGGAGAAGCAGCTTCCTGCGTAGCAGGGAGCCTGATGCGGGGCTCGATCCCAGGACCCTGGGATCATGACCTGAGCTGAAGGCAGACGCTTAACGACTGAGCCACCCAGGTGCTCCCCAGTTTTTTAATTTTTAAAAATTTCCAATTAGAGTCATTTCCAGGGGCACAAACATTTTCTTTTAGTGACGTTAATTTGGGGGTTCACGAAAAGCTTAGACTTACGGAGGGATATGAAATAGGGGGGTTTACATGAAGGGTTGCCAGATAAAATGCTGGGCACCCGGTTATGTTTAATTCTAGATAAACAACAAATACTTTTTTCAGTGTAAGTACACCCCAAATATTGCACTGTTATTTATCTGACATTCAAAAGTGACTAGGCAGCCTGCATTTTTATGTGCTAAATCTGGCCACCCTGGTTACATAAGTCACAGTCAATGAGCCTCTAAACTGAGCTTAGAGATTTGTACCTGCCGTCCCACCTCCCCTCAGATGTTGAGCCAAGAAGGCTGTTTGAGCCCTGGAATATAGCCATTAACACAGATTCAACTATATACAAAGAATCAACTCTGCAAAGCCCTTGCCCAGCCAAAATAGGAGACTCTAATAAATTAAGAACATAATCCCTTCTTTGGATGCAAGGGATAGAGAAATTAAAGTCTACTTAACCTGCCATTCTTACATGAGTCCTTGCAGTGGCTGGAATGATATCGCTCCTGACTCTCCCCCTCAACTAATAATTCAAGCAGTCAAGCAATTGTCATGTACTGAGTTTCTACTCTGCTTCTGGAAGAATACGAGAAAAATATAAAATAAGATTTTCCTCTCAAAAGACTTATCACCTCGGGCGCCTGGGTGGCTCAGTCGTTAAGCGTCGGCCTTCAGCTCAGGTCATGATCCCAGGGTCCTGGGATCAAGTCCCACATCGGGCTCCCTGCTCAGCGGGAAGCCTGCTTCTCCCTCTCACACTCCCCCTGCTTGTGTTCCTGCTCTCGCTATCTCTCTCTCTGTCAAATAAATAAATAAAATCTTTAAAAAAAAAAAAAAGACTTATCACCCAGATAGAGAGACCCACGAAGCGGTTAGGAAAAAATTAAATGCTAACCTCTGTAGCATTGCCGTGAAGTTTAGAAAAAAGCAAGACCCCGGATGAGCCAGAAGTACAGTGAAGGCCTCAAAACATGATGGGCATCGTGCTGGATGGGTGACGTTTGAATAAGCATACTGCAGAAATTTCAAGGAAATCCTCACATGGCCTCTGAAATGTCTCTTAAGAAAAGTGGTTTAACTAACTTGTGGATGTTAGAACATGACAGAAGAAAACATTCTGGCCCCCAACAGCAGTTCTTAGGTACATTATTCCACCCTCAGACTCTTAAGATATACAAAAACCAAGCTTCAAGCTTTAGCATTGGGTACCTAGGTTGCCTTTACAAACATCAGAGGAACATCCCCCCACAGGCGCCCACCATAGATCAGGCACTGCGCCAGGAGTCCCAAGAGCACCAGGTTAGTTAGCCCTCGTGGAGCTCACACAGGTGGGCTTCCAGCTATAGTAAGGACACCTCCCAGCCAGCCTTTCTTATATGTACCAGGAATCAGCCTCCTTGCAATGAGTGGTGACACCTGGGAGCGACAGAGAACAAGATGACACCCTCTTCTCGTACTCCTGCAAATATTGGAGGGATATAATGTCTGCTTAGTGTTCTCTCCTTCTGGCCGATCCGTCCTCCTCCACCATGTTTGATATTACTCTCATCCTATTGCCCCTCTCATTGGTCCAAAACTGAGAGCATTGATCCCAGTATAAATTATAGCACCAAGAATAGGGTATTAAATAAGACAGGTGAACTACCAACCATCATGAGTAGATGTTATACTTTAGCAAATAAAGCCTAATATTGGGTTCATTTTTTTTTTTTAAAGCAGTTGCTCAACTGTTGGCACCTAAAGAGTATAAGCTCCACGGAGGTGGGGATTTTTAACTATTTTGTTCACTACCGTCTCCCTAATGCCAAGGAAAGTGCACAGCAGGTAGTACTTTTGATACATATTTGTTGAATGAATGAATGAACGAATGAATGAATATTAAGTGCTGGGTCAATTAAATAACCAGATCAGTTTTACCTGAACTTCTACTAAACAAGATCTCCTTTCTTTTTCTGTCTTGAGCTTTTGAGCTTCAAGTCTTCCCTTTAGCTTAATTAAATTCAATCTTTTGGGGTTCCATGCGGTGCTTCAGATGATCAAGACTATTCTGAATTTTTATTCTCCCATCTATTATATTTACTGTCCCTCTCAACTTTGGGCCATCTACATATTTTGTTGGTACACATCCATCCCATATGTCTTTTTTTTTTTTTTTTGAGAGCGAGCAAGAGAGTGCGCATGTGCGAGCAGGGAGGGGCAGAGGGAGAGGGAAAGAGAGAATCTTAAGCAGACTCCACGTCCAGCACAGAGCTCGATACAGGGCTTGACCTCACAACCCTGAGATCATGACTTGAGGTGAAATCAAGAGTCGGAGACTTAACCGACTGAGCCACCCAGGTGCCTCTCAACCCATATGTCTTGATCCAAATCCCTCAAGTCTTAAATGGGAACATTACCCGTCAGAGCTGGCCTCTGGTATTACACCAGAGACCCCCATCAAGATAACCATGACACGAATCAACTGACTTTCACTGCTATCAAGCTGTACACCCAGCAGGACTATCATCTAGCCCATATTTTACCATCTTATCCATAAGGAGACAATTAGATTCCTTGCTGAAATGGCATTCCTCAGTCTTACACACCATATTATACTATATAAAAAGGAAATGGAACGTTTGGGAAGATTTGTTCTTAGTAAACCCATGGTGGCTCCTAGCAACCACTACTGTCTTTACTAAATGATCACAAACCATCTGCTTAATTTACTGTTCCAGAATTGTGCTGTGCATTGAAGTCAAACTTTCTGATCTATCCATCTCATACCCTACCTGTTTTATGTTTGGAAAATTTGTCAACATCTCTTATATTCTTTTCTCAAACATTTCACCTCTGACTCTTTTGTGATAAATGCAATTTCCTCAGTCTCCTGGGATGTAAGACATCTAAATCTAGGGATGAACTAATCTCACTTTCTTTAGGCCCTACTTACGTAGCTGTTTTATATGTGCCATTTACTGAGTGTTAACTACAGGCATACCTCAGAGATATTGCTGGTTCGGTTCCAGACCACCACAATAAAGTGAATATCACAACAAAGAGAGTCAAATGAATTTTTTTGGTTTCCCAGTACATATAAAAGTTAAGTTTACACCATACTGCAGTCCAGTAAGTGTGCCATAACATTATGTCTAAAAAACCAATGTACATACAAAAAATACTTTATTGCTGGGGTGCCTGGCTGGCTCAGTCAGGAGAGCATGCAACTCTTGATCTTGGGGTCATGAGACCAAGTCCCATGTTGGGCCTGGAGTTTACTTAAAAGAATACATGATTGCCAAAAAAAAAAAAAAAAAAAAAAAATGCTAACCATCGTCTGAGCTTTCAGGAAGTCATAAACTTTTTGCTGGTCAAGGGTCTCACCTTGATGTTAATGGTTGCTGACTGATCAGGGTGGTGGTTGCTGAAGGCTGGGTTAGCTGTGGTAATTTCTTAAAATAAAACAACTTTGAAGTTTGCTGTGATTGACTCTTCCTTTCCTGAATGATTTCTCTGTAGCATGTGATGCTGTTTGACAGCATTTTACCCACGGAAGAACTTCTTTCAAAAGTGGAGTCAGTCCTCTCAAACCCTATTGTTGCTTTACCAACTAGGTTCATATAATATTCTAAATCCTTTATTGTCATTTCAACAGTCTTCACAGCATGTTCACTAGGACTAGATTCCATCTCAAGGAATGGTTTTCTTTGCTCTTCCATAAGAAGCAATTCCTCATCCATGAAAATTTTATCATAAGATTGATGTGATTCAGTCACATCTTCAGGCTTCACTTCAAATTCTGGTGCTCTTCCTACTTCCACCATATCTGCAGTGACTTCCTCCACTGATGTCTTGAGCCCCTCAAAATTATTCAAGACAGAGTTAAAATCACTTCTTCCAAACTCCTGTTCATGTTGATACTTTGACCTCTTCCCAGAATCAGAAATGTTCTTCATGGCATTTAGAACAGTGAATCCTTTCCAGAAGGTTTTCCATTTACTTTGCCCAAATCCATCAGTGGAATCACTATTAATGGCAGCTATAGACTTACAAAATGTTTTTCTTAATAATAAGACTTGAAAGTCAAAATGACTCCTTGATCCCTGGGCTGCTGAATGGATGTTATATTAACAGGCATGAAAACACCATTCATCTCATTGAACATCTCCATCAGAGCTCTTGGGTGACCAGGTACATTGTCAATGAGCAGTCATATCTTGGAAGGAATCCTTTGGGCAGGTCACAAGAGCAGGATTAAAATATTCAATACACCATGTTGTAAACAAATGTGCTGTCATCCAGGCTTTGTAAGATTAGATTTAGGATACTTCTAAGTATCCTAAACACAGAGTAGATTTAGGATACTTCTTAAAGGCCCTAGATTTTTGGAATGATAAGGGAACACTGGCTTCATGCTAAAGTCATGAGCTGCATTGGCCCCTAACAAGAGAGTCAGTCTGTCCTTTGAAGCTTTGAAGCCAGGCACTGATTTGTCCTCTCTAGCTATGACAGTCCTAGATGGCATCTTCTTCCAATAGAAGGCTGTTTCATCTACACTGAAAATCTGTTCGTTAGTGTAGCCACCTTCATTAATTATCTCAGTGGGATCTCCTGGAGAACTTGCTGCAGCTTCTACATCTGCACTTGGTGCTTCGCCTTGTGCTTTGATGTTGTGAAGACAGCTTCTTTCCTTAAGTGTCATGACATGATCTCTACTACCTTCAAACTTTTCTTCTGCAGGTTCATCACCTCTCTCAGCCCTCACAGAATTGAAGAGAGTCAGGACCTTGCTCTGGATGAGGCTTTGGCTTAAGGGAATGTTGTGGCCAGCTTATTCTTCTATCTAAACCATTAAAACTCTCTCCACATCAACAATAAGCCTCTTTTGCTTTCTTAGCATTTGTGTGCTCACTGGAGTAACACCTTTAATTTCCTTCGAGAACTTTTACTTCGCCTTTGCAACTTGCCTAACTGTTTGGGCCAAGAGACCTAGGTTTCAGACTATCTCGGCTTCTGGCATGCCTTCCTGACTGAGTTTAATCATTTCTAGCTTTTGATTTACAGTGAGAGATGTGTGATTCTTCCTTTCACTTGAACACTTAGGGGCCATTCTATGATTATTAATTGACCTAACTTCAATACTGTTGTGTCTCATGGGATAGGAAGGCCTGAGGAGAAGGAGAGAGGTGGGGGAAGGGCAAGTCAAGAACAGGGCTGTCAGAACACACACAAGAGTTATGGGTGAGGTTTGCCATCTTATAAGGCATGATTTGTGGTGCCCCAAAACAATTACAATAGTAACATCAAAGATCACTGATAGCAGATCACTGTAACAAATATGATAATAATGAAAGAGATTGAAATATTGCAGGAATTACCAAAATGTGACACAGAGACACGAAGTGAGCAAATGCTGTTGGAAGAAATGGTACTGTTAGAATTTCTCCACACACGGTTGCCACAAGCCTTTAATTTTGTTCATGAAAAACAAACAAACAAAAAACAAAATAAATGTAAAGTACAATAAAATGAGGTATGCCCTGGGGCACCTGGGTGGTTTAGTCCATTGAGCATCTCACTCTTGATCCCAGAGTCGTGAGTTCAAGCCCTGTGTTGGGCTCCATGAAAAATGAGATATGCCTGTATGTATCAAGACCATACTAAGTATTTTTCATTATGTTGTTTAATACACCAATCCTATGAAGCAGCTATCTGTGAGATAATAGAAAATATATATTGGTCTCTGCCCCTGGTTGCTGGCACAGAGCTCCTGAAATCCTTGTAATTTCCTAAGTGATAAGAACACTAGGAGTATCTCTTGTTCTAATATTTGGTCTTTGACCCCATCCCTGACACAGGGCTTCTAAAACTTTCAAATTTCTGGGTGATAGGAGTATCTTTTGTTCTAATGAAACTATCTGAGTGGGTTCCTGGATGGCTCCTTGGTGAGGGCTGGAAAAACCAACTCATGATTGGAATCTTCACCCTGTCCCTTACTTCTCTGGAGAGGGGAGAAGGGCTGAAAACAGAGTTAATGATCCATCATAACTCCATGATGAAACTTCCATGATATCTCAAAAGTACAGGGCTCAGAGAGCCTCCAGGTGGGCAAACACATCCATATAGGGAGGGTGACACACCCTAAATTCATGGAGACAGAAGGTTCTATGCTTGGGACACTCCAAGACCTCACCCTATGTATCTCTTCATCTGGCTGTTCATCTGTATCCTTTACCATATCCTTTAATAAACTGGTAAACACAGTGTTACCCTGAGTTCTGTGAGCCACTCTAGCAAATTAATTGAACCAAGGGAGGGGTCATTGGAACCTCCACTCTCAGGCCTGTTGCTCAGAAACACAAATGACAACCTGGGCTTGCAACTGGCAACTGTTTGTGTGTTGGGGGCAGTCCTGCAGGACCAAGCCCTTAACTTGTGGGATCTGACTCTACCTCTGGGAAGACAGAGTTAGAACTGAGTTAAATTGTAGGACACCCAGATGGTCTCCAAGAATTACTTGATGGAGGGGAAACCCACACACATTCAGTGGCCAGAAGTGAACTTCTACAGTGTTCTGTGTAAGTAAAAAAGGAAAATGCATAGGAAAGAAACACAAAATAGGAAAGAACTGGGGTTTTCCCTACACAGGAGAAAGTAAAATGGAAAAACTTAGTTCAGTCTATCATTCCCCACATTTGTAAAAGGGGAAAACTAAGACTCCAAGACATGAAGTACATATTCCAAGGTCACACAACTGGGAATTGGAATTGCTGAGAGTCTAACTCCCAAGTCCATGTTAAAGCACTTATACTATAATTTTCTGTTAACTAAGTTATAATGAGAATATGGAGGAGCACATGTAAGTTCAATTATTTGTATGAAATCATGACACCTAAAGTCAGGGTGTTAAATTTCATAACTAACGATATAATATCCATGTCTGGAAGTGTGGGGATTTGAACTATCCTGAAATCTAGTGGAAGTTCTCAAGACCCTTGGTTGTAAATATCGTGACAGATAAAATCCCAGTGGGTCAAAATGAACGAGAGAAAGAGATATTCAGAAGCAGAAAGAATAGTTATGAGTCCAGAAATTATAGTTAGAAAGGGCCTAGGGCGCCTGGGTGGCTCAGTCGTTGAGTGACTGACTCTTGGTTTTGGTTCAGGTCATGATCTCATGGGTTGTGGGATGGAGCCCCTGTCGGGCTCTGCACTTGGTGGGGAATCTGCTTAAAGATTCTCTCCTTCTGCCCCTCCCCCGGCTCACGTGCTCCTGTTTTTTCTCTTTCTTTCTCTCAAATAAATAAATATTTTTTTTAAAAAGGGGGGCCTTTCATCAGCCCAGATCTACCAGTGTCATCAAAAAGAAGAATAAAATGGACAGAGAGAAGAGGCAAGGATGTCAGCTACAAGCAAATGGAAAAACCAAGGTGCCATTAACCTTGCATAGCTTATACAGCTAAATTCCGTAGTTCAGCATTCAGTCTTTCTAAAATACGGCCAAGAGGACCTTCATACATAAGGAATGTTCGTCCCCAAACAACAAACCTTTCTAAAATGCTCATATTTCAAAGGAACAATATCACTAAAAACAACTTTAGGTGATGAAAATAACCTCACTTAATTTTTAATCACTTAGCATCTACCAGGACCAAAGTAAACATTAGCTGATACATCTATGTACAGAAGGTAGATGGTTTACATGACAATCTATGCTGAAGTCTCCATAATCCCCAATAAAAGACAGATGAGCTGGATAGAGGGAAGTGGGCCCAGGCTGGGAGGGCGGGGGGAGGGGGCGGGGAGAGAGAGAGAGAAGCTGAATGGGAACACAGCATATATGGGCACTGATGCAGACACAGCGTGCATGGTAACTGACAGCCAAGCAAGAAATCCCCAGAAAGAGCCAGGAAAACATTTTAAAGTTAATTCATGCAACAAATCATACCAAATGCACAAGTAGGCCCCGTTCCAAAACCCCCAACCTGGAGGGAACATCAGGACCCAGAGAACAGGCACTCTATTGAATACACATGCCTCTTTGAAACAGCCAGGCCACTTCTCCCTCCAGTTAATTCTCCACAGTTCAAGGATCCCCGAATTTTGAACTCCTTGTAAAACGAGGAATGTTAGAAAGGAGAAAGGAAAGGAAGAGAGTTCAGCATATTTCACTGTCATGGCTCATTGATCTGGAGGAGGGGAGATTGTGGCAGCAATTATGAGTATTGTGAAAACTAACAGAAGAAGGAGAAGGCAACAAAACACCTTTCTTTTGAGTGGTCATTGGAAATGGTCACTTATCTACTTAGATTAAAGGGGCCACTAGAGGATAAGAGATGGACAGGAGACAAGGTGATTATTAATGACGATAGAGGGGAGGATGGGAGGACCAGATCTCCGCGCAGAGGCTCAAAACGGAAGTTACGTCAATGAGCTGTGACTGACTTCCGGCCCTCCTCTCTCACCACTTCCGCGTTAATTGTCCAGTCAGGAGAAGGCGCTTCTCGGGTGAAAGGCAAGCCCCTTTTTCAAAGATCGTAAAGGACTAGGTCTTTCCCTAACCACCACGATGTTTTTCTAAATGGTCTGGAAAATTTAATTGTTGTTCACAAAAAAGATGCTATGGTTCTCTGGCATGGCAAATTGCCTCCAAAACATTTGAAGAATATTCTGATATCTTGCCAAACACTCTTGTTTGTCTAAGTAAACACTAGGCTTTTTGGAAATAAAGCAAACCATTTCCTCCTTTCCTGGGTCAGACTATCTCCACCCCTTCTCCAGTTATAAGCAGTACAGGAAATAATGCTGAGAAAATTAGGATACTGTCAGTCACAAGGGAAAGTGGTAGAGTTGAAATATTTGCCAGATGGTATTAAAAGATAATACCTTTCCTTTTTATAACTTAACAGGCACATTCACAGATGTTCCTTCGCTTCATTCTCACAACTCCATGAAGTAGGCATTTTTATTCTTACTTTATAGATGATCACTCCCAGTTTATAACCACTTAATTGTTCTCCCTCCCTCCCTTGCTCTTACTCTCTCACCATTCTCCATGCTGTCTCCTGAGCCATCACTCCACAAAACAGAAGTGATTAAACTTTTTGGCTTGAAATCCTTCCATAGCTCCTCATAGTCCAGGATAAAACCCACATGACTTGACACGACTTACAAGGTCCCTGTTGCTTGGTCCTTACCTGCCCCTCCCATTTTCCACCATTGCCCCACACCAAAACGTTACTGGCAGCTCTCACACACCTGTGTACACCTTCTTCTCTGGCCACCTAGGTGTGCTCATCCCTCTCGTATCTTCTCACCAAACTATGCATCCTCTGAGACTTGTTCTAGATCATCCACTGAGAACCCTTTGCTATTCCTCATCTCTTGCAGGATGGATCCTCTCCCTTCTGGGCCAGCCCTGTTCTTTTATCACTTTGTTGTTGTACTACATTGCATCCATCTGTTTGCATGTACATATGTGTACATATTTAGATGGTTTTATATGCAGAGAAAAAAAGTCTAGAAGGATACATATCAAACCAGCTACTAATACCTCAGAAAGTGTGCTAGGGTGGGAGAGGATTTTCACCTTGCAGTTTTTCTGAACTGGGATTCTTCATCTGAGCCAAAAAACAGAGAAAAATGACTTGAGGGACTATTTTCTCAGTTCTCCCAGGGAAGGTACCATTCTAGTCGCACAGGAGAGAAAGTTAATTCAGTATACACAACAAATGCCTTAGAGCATTAGGGCTCAATTCTCTCACTGAGCCCAAGTAGAGAAAGGGTTGCCAGACTGTTCTACTGCCAGATTTTTATAAAGAGGTGCTTTTTTAAAAGTTCTTGATCAAAATCATTAACATCTGGTTCACCAAAATATATCCATAATGCTGGACACAAAGAAATAGATACTAATTAGTCTAACTGCTCAAGAAATCAGGAGATTGGGTTGGGTCTTAGTTCCGACCATCTAACTGCAGGATTTTAGACAGGTCATTAAATACTTTCTGACTTGATTTCCTCATCTGTTAAATGAACATTAAAATATATGGTCTCATTATCTAGCTACAGAAACACACACCTGTGTAGAGGTAAAATATGCTATGTATACACATGTATATATCATACTACATATAGAGAGAGATCTTGTCTATTAAGAATATAGGTCGGGGCACCTGGATGGCTCAGTCGGCTGAGTGGTGGACTCTCGGTTTTGACTCAGGTTATGATTGGGGTCCTGGGATCGAGCCCAGCATCGGGCTCCACATTCAGTACAGAGTCTACCTGGGATTCTCTCCCTCTGCTCCTCCCCCCACTCGTGTGCTCTCTCTGTCTCTCTCTCCAAAATAAAATAAATAACATCTGAAGAAAGAAAGAGGAAAGAACGGAAAGAAAGGAAAGAAAGGAAGGAAGGAAAGGAAGGAAAGGAAGGAAAGGAAGGAAGGAAGGAAGGAAGGAAGGAAGGAAGGAAGGAAGGAAGGAAGGAAGGAAGGAAGGAAGGAAGGAAAGAAAGAAAGAAAGAAAGAAAGAAAGAAAGAAAGAAAGAAAGAAAGAAAGAAAGAAAAGAAAAGAAAAGAAAAGAAAAGAAAAGAAAAGAATATAGGTAGGCCACCTTGGGAAAGACCGGAATTCAAAATCCAAAGCTTCAAATCATCTCCGTTTGCCGCCAGCAGATGGAGCTGTAATCAATGGGAGACTAAGGAGCAAAGCCTGGTAAGTAAATCAACTACATCTTAAGAATGCAAGGCAGTTTTGTTGTTGTTGTTAAGGAGTAAGTACCACATGTGATAAGTCTCTCATTGTGAAATACGTTTTGCTTTGAATTCTTAAAAACAAACAAACAACAATTAAAACCCTTGTGCGCAGCTGACGATGTTTTAAAAAAAAAGCATCTCAGGCGTCCTTAGCACACTGTAGAACACACGGGGTGGGGGGGCCTGGCCAGCATTCCCTGGCAGCCCTAGGGAGGCAGGGCAGGAGTCTGTATTGGTAGCCTGGGAGGGGCACCAACTTGGCTGGCTCTGTCTCTAGGGGATGGAACGCTGGTCATGTCACTTCCCAGGGTCTCAGTTTTCTCATCTAGAAATTAACTTGTCAACAGGATCCTCTCTGAGGTCCTCTCTAATAATCAATGAATTTAAAATTACTATGAGGCAGAGTGTACTGAAGTATATAGGGGCCCCCAAAGCTTGACCCTAACCAATAGGGTTCTCTAGGATAGTGTTTGCTGCATGGAAGCGTGGATGACAACGCACACTTTAACAGGCTCTTCTGCATCGGTAAGCTTGTCGTTAGACATGGAATAGAATTCCTTAAGATAGGAAGCCACTTACATGGAAAAGACCTCTCTCTGCTCCCACAGCCAGCCTCTACAATGCCATGGACCAGCAGAGAAATGGCCAACTAATTTGCTCCTGTCTACAATAGCTCCAGAAGACCCAGCTGAAGCCTGGTGGTCTTTAGTACAAAAGAGAAAAAAGTTAGGTCCAAAATCAGTGTGCAAAGCCCAGAGCTTGGCATATCCCAGCATTCCATGAATGTTCTGAAGAACGAATAAATGAATGAACAGCTAATTCTGGCCTTCCTAAAGTCTTACACACCAAAGGCACTCAAAAGCCGGATACCTGAATGAAAAAAAAAAAAAAAAGTTTGAAAGGATTGACCTTATGCTTCTTTCCTACTCCTATTACCACCCAGGAGAAGTTACGTTGGGTCTCAAAATCGGCTGCATGTTCAAATTACCTGAGGAGTTTGAAAACATACTGACCCCCAGGTCCACCCCTGGAGATTAGAATATGATTGGCCTGGGATGTGGATTAGGATTTTGTAAGCCTCCTAAAGGAGTCGGATGCAAAGTTTGAGAACCAGTGGCAAATTACCGAATTAACAACAAAAACCTTGGCGTGCTGCACAAGAACTGCCCATGAGATATTTGGGAGTTGGTAATGCCACAGTCTTAGTGTTCATTTCAAATTTTCTTGGCTGAATACATTTACTTCACAATAGGTCTGATTTAAAGGTAAGGTGTCCTGAGGATAAAGGTTCAAGTCTACTTGGCCAACACATTAGTAGTTCTCTTGGGAAAAGAGTATGAAAAAGAAGAAAATGTCACCTGGTTAACCGTAACATTAGCTTCTGATGATTCTCAGTCAGGCCTTGCAACACTAAGACATTTAAGGGAATGTTGTCATTTCTTTCTCCTGATTTTTTGGGGACCTTTTGTCAAAGGGAAATATATATTTTCTGGATGTTTCAACATGAGAATAGATGCCTGGAGTCTTGGAGGATATCAAGGGGCTTGCCTGTCTCAGGACAGAGAGGAGGCCTTGTAACTTTGATTTACTAGCTCTGCTGATATCAAAATACAGCATGCCAAGGTGTTCCAAGGTCACTGCAGATAATGATAATGCAAATTTAGAAGCCATGCCCATATGAAATACTGCTGACATAAAAGCAAGCTCCACTTGCCTGGACTGCTCTCCAAAGCTTCATGACACACAATCTGTGCCCCAGATGGAAGACTCTGGGCTGGAATTCAAGAGGCATCTTAGATGCATCCAGCTCTGAACCCTTGGATTTGAGTGAACAAAAAGAAAAGGGGACCAAAACAATGCGTTGGTATCTTGGGAAAAAAACATCATTTCCTTTTTTCTTTCCTACCACGAAAGCCGCATGCTTTCCCCATGCTGATCCCCAGAGTGAGGATCCCGGGTTTCACCACTTGAACCCAAGACCATGCCAAGCCAAAAGGTGCCCTCCCTGGCAGGCTCCATGGCACGGGCCTGGCACAGGCACAGCCTTCTTGCTGACACAGGGACCCAAGGGTGCAACCCATGGGACAGTGGCCTACACCCACTCCAGATAATGAAGCATCTGGGGCCAGGTGAGCATCTCACTAAGCCTGCTAGCATACCGTGCCATTTGTTTATACAGTGAGAAGCAAATGGTAAAAGAAAAAGATGGGGTGGGAAAGAGTAAGAAGCAAAATAGAAAAGGTTGTCTGTCTTGGACAACCGTCTAATATCCACTTTCACACTTTGGAGGGTTGAACGTGCACTGTAAAGTGTTCTTCGCTGTTCTAGGAAAGTACCCACATTCAAAGATAATAGTGCAGAATCGAGCATTCTTTAGTTTTTTTCACATCAGTAATTAATGCTGTCACATAATCTGTTCATATCAGACCCTGGCGTCACAAAATCAGGTGCGTTCAAATAGAAAACACCACTTTTTTTCAAGTACTCACATGTTGGGAATTCATAAGGGTGTTTGTGGTTGGTTGGGTATAATATATGCGTTTTGTTTTATTCCTTAATTTTTTAGATTTATTTTATGTTATTTTAGAGAGAGCGTGCATGCAAGTGGGGGAAAGGGCAGAGAGAGAGAATTTTGAAGCAGACTCCCCACTGAGCGCAGAGCCCCACGTGGAGCTTGATCCTATGACCCATGAGATCATGATCTGAGCCAAAACCAAGAGTCAGAAGCTCAACAGACTGAGCCACCCAGGTGCCCCAATATATGCATTTTAAAAACACAGAGATCATCTCTGTGGGTGTGTGTAGTAAGGGCAACTCTGTATTCTTTCTCGATAAAGCAAGAGCCATCTCTTCATAACTGAGATTGGAGTCATGATTAGAAAGAACAGCATGTTTTGTTTTGTTGATGATATTTTAAAAGGTGTGTGATATTCACATCACCTTTCCAGCTTATAGTTTTATGGGAGATGGATATTAAATGCTGAGGCAGTTCAGAATTTATAGTTTTATTATGTCCTACTCATAAAAGATTATAATAACCCAAGGGATGTCAGTTCTTAAGAAACTTCCCAGGGTGAGCTCCAGGGCTATGTGCAAATTCTCAGGAATGATAGTATAATTGACGATTGTGAATAAAACAAATGCCAGATCACCCAGCTGTCTACTCCCGCGTTTGGCAAGGGAATTAAGGAAAGCAATTGCACCATGAAGGATGAGGGGATGGGAGAAATCCAGCCACGTGGATCGTCCCCACCGATGACACAAAGGTAGCCAGAAAGGGGAGAATAGCAGTGGCCACACTCCCATGCCCGAGCAGAGCAGCTGATGTGTCCACTTGGTGGCCACGGTGTGTGAGCCACGGAGCGGGGAGGCCTGGGCCAGGTTCAGGTCATCTTCAGGCCACCGGGGGGATCGGGGGGGGTTCTGCTTTTTTTTTTTTTTTTTTTTTTAAGAACCAGGCATAGAGAGATTTTTCCTCTAAGCGTCAGAGCATATTAGTGCAATGGCTAGACTTCACTGAGGTCACTTTTGGCTGGTGCTTTTCAATCTGGTTTCCCCCGGAGCCTCCAGGTTCTCAATAAATATTTTAGAAACTGCAGTGAAACACAACTAACTGCACAGGCCCAAGTGCAACAGATACCAGATGTGAACCCATAGCAGAGAGGGCCAACGTGTTCGCTTATGTCCTCGTTGACAGGATTCGTAATGACGTTTTTATAAAATTAAACTTAGAAATTCACTCTGATAAAATGCGACACTTCTGACCTGTTTATGTTTGGGGGTTCTATATAAGAATTTATGTTTTAAAAGGGTTCTGCTACTAAAAAAATGAAGAGGGAAAGAAAACAACAAAACAGGGGGAAAAGGGAAGGAGACAGGAAACTAGTGCAGTAAACAACGCAGAAGTGAAGTGAAAGGTTTCTTCCCTAGAAGAAGACTATTAATACACTTTCAGATACAATGGGAAGTCCTGCCTCTCAGAAAGTTATTCCCGAAGATGCTAGTGCATTTCTTCTTCCTCAATCTTTGGCCTCTTTAGAGTTTTGGTTTTTGGGTTTTTTTTAAGTTAGGTTAAAATCAGGAAGAAACTGTCTGCCCTCTTTTTTGGGGGGGGATTATTTATTTATTTGAGAGAGAGAGTGTGCGCACAAGCAGGGGGAGAGGCAGAGGGAGAAGGAGACTCCCCGCTGAGCAGGGAGCCCCAAGCGGGGCTCAATCCCAGGACCCTGGAATCATGATCTGAGCTGAAGGCAGACACTTAACCGACTGAGCCACCCAGGCGCCCACTATCTGCCCTTTTGTACCCTATGAATAGTATACCATGTGCTTCCCCAGGGAAGAACAAATAAATATAATTTAATTTTTTTAAGAATGAGGAAGAAACTAACAATGCAACAGTAGGGACAGGTAGGGTGGTAAGGACAGAAATACATACACACACGCATGCACACATACAAACATGCACACACATACATACATGTACACAGTTTGGAGGCCACTGTCCTTAAGCCCAGTCTCAAGTCACAGTGTTGGGTCCACAGCATTGGCGTTCCTCACCCAAGGCTGGGGAACAGCCAGCCCTGTGTAACCCACTCTGCAGGCAGAGAACCTGGCAGAATGATTTATCTCAGGGAAAGGGTGCCAAGAACATTTGAGGGGCAAAGAAACAGAAAGAATAAGGGCGTGTGTGGAGGAAGGAGCAAAGCGTGTGCCTCCTGAAAAGCACACACAAGCCTGAGTCAGGATTATTTCCCAGTCTCCTGATGCAAAAGCAGAAGGCAGCCGAAGGCCCTGCGTGGATGTGTGCTGCTAGATTTCAGGAGCGTTAGGGAGTGGCAAGCTCTACTTGAGGGAATGAAGACTGGCAGTTCTAGGATCTTGCAGTAAGGAGGAGGAGTTAAAAGAACCATCTGGTGGCTTTTCCTCTTTTCTCTTTTTTTTTCTCTCTCTCTCTCTTTTCTTGGGGAAGTGAGGAATGGGGCTGGTGGTGGATGTCGCATTTGGAAGTCTAACATGGTTAGATGATGGTTTGATGATGAATAAACACGGAGAAGTTTTGCTTGATAAGACAGTTCCGGGAGCCAACATGTACTCTGGGTGTTGGCAAGTTTGGGAAGGGGAAGACAAGGAAAAGAGCATACCAGAGGGAAGGAACAGCATTTGCAAAGACATAAGAGTGAGGTGTGCTGTGTTGGGACATAAGAGTCCTCAGGTGGGTGGGGGTCAGGGGAGATGGGTCGATGAGGGTCCACTGGGGAACATGATGAGGGGCTTTGGTACCAAGTTCAACAGCGTGAAGCTAAAGGAACTAAGAAGCAGTTTGCAAGTGTCGAGATCCAGCTCTGAAAAAAAGGAAATAAGAGTTTTTTGTTTTGCAGGGATATTTAAAGTGAGCAATGTGAAAGAGTTCCTTATAAGCCATGCTTGATGCCTTACCCCATCTCTCCTACAAATGGCGTAACTTTAAACACGAAATTCACTTTACTCCGCTCCACTTTTAATTTCCCAAGTGAAAAGTTCATATGCATGTTTCTCTTTCGTCACGAACAAGCATAAGAAGTCAATTTGACCATAGTGTAAATGTCTAGATATCTTTGGAGACTGAGGCTAATTCAGGAACTCTTAATAGGTAATGATGGAAAGACTAGAGTCTTGCGAAATGTCAAGTTCATGACTCTTTTCGCTGATACTTTTTTTCCCTCTAAAAGAAAAGGGGACTGTGAGAAAGAAAACATTATCTGTCATTATCTGGGGTTTTGTTCTTCAGAGTTTTCCTACATCTCCAGACTTGGAATACCATTCACTGCTGTTGTCTCCAGAAAACACACCGTATATATTGGAAAGACCTTTTTTTTAATCTTCGTCAACCACAAACACTTTGAATAGAGAAAATGCCAGTTACTTAATGGAATTTCTGATAATCCAGAAACCCACCTAATGTTCCTTGGGCTCCTATCACACAGCCTCTGGCCATTTATTAGTCTGGCCTCTCTTTCCTTTCAGAGGTCTATCTATCTGCTCTTTTTCTTCTTGACTGTCATTCAAACTCGGTACCTAATAAAAGCAGAGACTGAAAATCAAGGCAGTGGACCTCGCGGCTGCCTCTCTCTATTAGTGTGTGTTCAAACCCGGCAAAGCACAGATCTTAAGAGATACCAAGTAGACAAAGTGTCTCCCAATGAACACATGGCCCCTGATCTCCATATATATTGGAAAAGAATCTTTGAAGTGGAGAATAAATAAACAGAATAACCCTAAAGTCTGTTTAGTGGAGTGGTGGTGAGGGCCAACTGATCACCAAGCTCCCGCCTGTAATATACAAAGCACGTACATTCTCAGCTCTTACTCAAACACCATTGCTAGGCCGGTGGAACCTGGGAACCATGTATATTTTTAAAAGTCCTCAGCAATTCTGAAAATCAGCCAAATCTGAGAACCAATGTTCTAGCCAGCCCTCCATTTACAGATGGAAAACTTAGGTGATTATCCAATAAACTCTGAGCTAGTTATAATGACAATATGTCCCAGTAGATAATTGCTTGATATTCTATGAAGAAACGATTCTTTTGTATAAAGTAATAAATCGAGACAACACAGTATTAAGTGAAATATGTTCTAACTCCTACCAGGTTTGAATTTTGGATTCTCAGATTCCTTTCAAGGTGGTGGGATGGGGAGGATCTCTGGGGTCAAAGTGGAGGGCATATGCACTGGGTGGGAGCATCTCCTTGGCCCTGTGTCCTTGACCCTTGCAGACACCTCACCCAGGAGAAGGGCAGGACCGGCACAGGGCTGGAAGGGACCCGTGAACCAGGGCTCTTCTTGCCTGGGATCAGGACAGAACTGCTTGTGAGGACAGAACCTGCCCCGATGAAAGCCAGCCTCTTTCCCTCTCTGTGAATATATAATATTCACAAACGTAACCATGTATATAGATTTCTACGGTGATAGATTTTCTACTAAGTACTGGCATACAGAACATTTTAAAGGAACTTGTATATTTCTAATAAAAAGAATCCAGTATGACAAAGGATAGAGAATTTCTAAAGTTTTAAAGTAATAGAATAATTTCCTACAATTCAGTCGGATGGTAGCATTTGTTTTCTTGTTCAGCCTCATATTTTTTGAAATCACTATCATGTGTTTCTCCAGGCAGGCCACTGGGTTAATCATGCTTCATTTCAATATCTTATTGGAACAAGAGAAAATGCTAGGAAGGGCCTATTATCCTTATTTTACAAGGAAGGAAACAGATTTCAGGGGATTTAATAATCGGCCTGAGGTTACTCTGGCACATCCTGGACTCAAAACCCTGAGTTTTTCCTCTTTTTATACAGGAATTGCCTTTGAAATGAACATATGGATGTATTTCTCCATATTTCTTTAAGAAAAGTTAATTTCCCCAGAGAAATAGGGGTTTTACTACTTCTGTAATAGCATAACAATATTATTTACGTAACAAGATTTTTTTCATGTTTCTACTCTATCTGTGATTGTGGTAAGAGAGGGTTCTTTAAAGCTACACAAGTCAGACAGGGAGAAGCTATGAACTATTAAAATGAAAGAATATTAAAGAGCCTCACTGACATTTCAGGAAATTACTATCCTAACATCCTTGAAAAAACTATTTTAAAATCGATTACAAGAATCCTTCACTTCAGAAATCACCTCTCAGGGTGCCTGGGTGGCTCAGTTGGTTAAGCGACTGCCTTCGGCTCAGGTCATGATCCTGGAGTCCCTGGATCGGCAGGGAGCCTGCTTCTCCCTCTGACCCTCCCCCCTCTCATGTGCTCTCTCTCTCTCATTCTCTCTGTCTCAAATAAATAAATAAAACCTTTAAAAAAAAAAAAAAGAAATCACCTCTCATACTAAGATTCAAGGTTTTATCCAGTTTCTGGATTAAAATACTTAACAGAATGAAAGAGAAGAGTAAGTAATTTTTCTCATAGAAATTTATTTTCTGTTTAGTGGAAGATTCTAAACAGAAGCTATTTATGATGTTTCAATTACTTTAAAGAAAACTAAGCATGTGTGAGAAATTACAGAAATTCTTCAAATAATATGCAAATAATTGAAGTAAAGCCAGATAGCCTCATAATGAAAATGGGACAGATGAACTGTAACGTTTCCTTAGTCCTATTTACAACACAGGCAGGATTTTTGGATGAACTGCCTACAGATGGTATGGTGGATACCAGGTTGCTCACTGGCCATGAACCCCTTCCTTCATTAAATTCTTGATTTTCACTGGGTCCACATTGCTGACTCACAACTTGTGCTTTGGGGAAAATGACCTCTACCCCTGGCAGTAAGACCGGGGCTTCTAGCTCAGGCCTGGAGCAAGGACACAATTGTTCTAGAAGTGGCTGGCAGCCATCTTGTGAGCAAAGAAGAAACTCTAGAATAATGCTGTGGACAGAAGAGCAAAGAAATGGGTGGAAGCCAAGGTCTTGATCTCAGTATTGTTTTACTGAATCAAACCAAATGTAACCCATCCTGTCTTTGGAGGATCGGATGCATCAACCAATTTCCCCTCTTGGTGGTTTCAGCCAACTTGAGCTTTGTTTTCTGTCGCTTGCAATCAAATGTGTCCCAACTGATACAGATGGTCCAACAGGTGAAGAAGTTTGTGTATTTCTAAGTTGTTCCGTAAGTGCAAACAAAAATAGAGGTATATTTCTTATCTAGGTTTAGAAATCCCATTGAGGGGCACCTGGGTGGCTCAGTTGGTTAATTGTCTGACTCTTGATTTTGGCTTAGGTCATGATGTCAGGGTTCTGAGATCGAGCTCCGTGCTCATCAGGGAATCTGCTTGAGATTCTGTCTGTCTTTCCCTGTGCCCCTCCCCCCACTTGCACATGTGTGCGTGTGGGTACACACTCTCTTTCAAATAAGTAAATAAATATTTTTTAAAAAAGAAATCTAATTGAAAACCACACTGGTAGTGCAATAATGAATATGTCATTACTACTGATCCAGGCTAAAAACAGTAGGGAGTAAATGGTTGCTCCCATCAAACAGAAAGTGTGGGAAAGTCTTAATGGCTCCTCATACACTTCAAGAAAATGTTCAGCCACTTAAACATGTGAAAAGAACAAGAAAGAAGAGGGTGTGAACTTTGGAATGATTTTTGAGAGACCTGAGACACATGGTAGAGGTCAGGTGCTATGAAAAGTCAGCTCTGCAGAAGAAAGAAGCAGATTTAAACCATTTGTGAAGATTATCTAACCTTCAAACAATCCCACTTGGATTTCTGTATATCAGAAATCTCATCCTAACATATGAAACTTCTATGTGAGCAATCTGACATGTATTTCCACTTTCTTCAGAAATAAAGAAAAGATCTACGGAATGCAGCCTTTTGGAATATTAACATGAAATTAACATTAACTTGTAATGGCCTATGAAAAAATAATGTAGGAAGTTATTTCTCTGTGGCGTTATACAAGACACGAATCAGAGCTTGCACTGCTGGGAAGGAAAATGTATAATTTAGTATGAAAGGCCTAGAGCCCCTTCAGAATCAGAAGAAATCCTCTACATTTGAGGTGGCTGAGAAGAGCCAGGAATTCTGAGGAAAAGGTGCAGGCAAGCCAAGCACCGAGGCGGGAGCAACACCCAAGGAGGGGAATGAAGACATGCCAGCTTCTGAGGAGAAAGGTCATGGAGGTCTCCAGTGATGAGGCAAAAGCTTTAGGTAAGGAAATATTAAATTTGATGGCGTATTAAGATGTTGAGTTATCTGATTTGTCCAAAACATGAAAGGAATTGGATTTCGGTGTTAAATATTTAGTCACTTGGCACGATCCTTGGGTTTGGCTTGTGTTTATTTGGTTGACTCACACTAATGGAAAAAGAGACATTTATTTTTGTTGAGACATTCCAAGAGGTAACTCTGCCCTGTTTGTTTTACTCAGGCAGCTCTAGGGTAGGGGCAACTGGGTGAGAGGCCTGGGGCGGGGGGGGGGGGTAGGAGGCTCTTACACCCCAAAGAAACCTGGCTCGCACCGGCCACATGAAAATAATGTGTCATTTGCCAAGGAGAATAAATAAGTTATCCCTAGTTTTTACAGTCATTTGGAAAAGGAAAAGTTACATAACTCACTCTTCCAAGACTACTTTTGACTCATCATTTTTTTTTTTTTAACCTCGAATATTCTAGGAAAAACTCTGGAGTTTTCTTCATAGAATATTCCCCTATACTCCCTGAAAATGACTACAGAACATTCTTCTATATTCTTCCATATTGTCAAGATCCAATCAAAACCAGAAACCCTAAAATAAACTAAAGAGAGTGAGTGGAAAATTAAATTAAAAGCATAAAAAACATGAAAAAAAAAAGAAACCAGTTATTAGGGTAAATTTAATTTATTGTGTCATCTATTATTGGTAGAATTATTTTTGAATCTAGCTTCTGGCCATATGTAAATGTAATAAGTATGCTTTTCATGCCTTCTTCTAAGCTATTTCCTTTTGCAGGATTGGGAAAAAATATGTTCTGAGCCAGCTCTGGGGAAAATCCCTAGAAATTTCCTTTCAGGTCCTACTGTCCACTGATCAACAGCTTTGGGGCATGACTGTTCAACCAGTCATCCATCCATTTAAGTGTGATATTATTTTTCTCTCTCACCTACAAGGATATTCGTTAATTCATTCACAATCATTTATTGAAACTTCTAATGCTCCAGGCCCTGTCCGGGCTGCCCTCGGTGACTCTTAGCCCTGGCCTCAAGGAAATCACAGTCTCATCCATCGATGGGCCAGTTAATAATGAGAACACACCTGTGACAGGTACCGCGTCTCTGGCACATGAAATTTCATCTGGGTCAAAATTTTGCTGAAAATTCAATGCTGGCTCAGAGCTATTCCTGCTTCCTTTTCTTAAGGTGCTCACGACCCATCTCTTCCACGATGTGTGTTACAGTCTCTAAAGCATCAACTTATTCCTTAGAATCATGGATTTAAATGTTTCTATTATTTAAATATTTACTTATTTTTACATCAAAATAGTTTATGAAAACTGTATTTTAAGCAAAGGATATCTATGACGACTGATAAAGTACTTTTTAAAAATTTTTAATTATTTTTTGAAGATTTTATTTATTTGACAGAGAGAGAGAGAGAGAGACAGCAGGAGAGGGAACACAAGCAGAGGGAGTGGGAGAGGGAGAAGCAGGCTTCCCTCAGTCCAGGGAGCCTGACGCGGGGCTCAATCCCAGGACCCTGGGATCATGACCTGAGCCGAACCTGAGCTTAACGACTGAGCCACCCAGGTGCCCTTTACTTATCTATTTTATTTTATTTATTTATTTATTTTTTTTTTTTAAAGATTTTATTTATGTATTTGACAGAGAGAGACAGCGCGAGAGAGGGAACACAATCAGGGGGAGTGGGAGAGGGAGAAGCAGGCTTCCCGCTGAGCAGGGAGCCTGATGCGGGGCCCGATCCCAGGACCCTGGGATCATGACCTGAGCCGAAGGCAGACGCTTAACGACTGAGCCACCCAGGCACCCCTACTTATCTATTTTAAAGTCGGCTCTACACCTAACGTGGGGCTCGAACTCATGACCCACCCCCCACCCCCAGGGAGATCAAGAGTCACAGGCTCTACTGATGAAGCCAGCCGGGTGCCCCTGATAGAGCATTCTTTAAAATCAACTCAAAAGAAAGACTTTACCTAGGATATGCAGTTTAGAGAGAGATTCCCAGTTTTTTCATGTTGCCACAGGCTGAAAATAGATCCTATTTGTCGAGGACTGCAGTAAAAACAGAGCTAGGCCTCGCCCAGCAAAGTCAGTGACAGCACAGCACACAGGAGAGCTGCGTCAGGAATATTCTCTGAGAATGTGGAAAAAGTGTGCTTAATGTTCTTTTTTTTTTTTTTTTTTAAAGATTTTATTTATTTATTTGAGAGAGAGAGAATGAGAGACAGAGAGCATGAGAGGGAGGAGGGTCAGAGGGAGAAGCAGACTCCCCGCCGAGCAGGGAGCCCGATGCGGGACTCGATCCCGGGACTCCAGGATCACGACCCGAGCCGAAGGCAGTCGCCCAACCAACTGAGCCACCCAGGCGCCCGCTTAATGTTCTTTTTAACAATTACAGAGAGATGCAAATCGCCTGGTTTTTTTCTCATGAAACAAACAAACAAAAAAAAAATTTTTTTTGTCCCTTTCTAACATCCTCATGGTTTCCAGAGAAAATAAAGTACCACTTGCTGCATATGTCTACCTGGTTTGCCCATACTCAGCTCCCCAGATGGGGCTCAATGCCATTGATAGAACATACGTCCTCCGAGAAGGAACATGTGAAAAGCTCTGTGCTCGCATGTGGAGGCCCCACCTGTAGGACAGCCAGCAGGATCCCTGTTTCTACAGTGAGGGGGTCTGGGAACGGAGGGGCTCCTTGGCCTGCTGCATACCATAGGACCAGGCTTTCTGCATCTGAAATCCTTTTACTTTCCAATCCTCCACCCCTCACCCCGCTGGCAAAGCCTCGCCTAACTGAATGGGGGTAAAGGCAAGCTGACAGCAAACAAAATCCCAAATCAGGAGGAACATTCTCACGAGCAGAGTGAATGGAAATGGTTTTCCAGGAGCAGAAATCGCTGGGTCTAGGAACACAGATTCTCCTCGGTGAGAGGAAGGAGCTGTTCTGTGGAATAATAATAAGGACATCTGTCGGTTTCTATCATCCAATATAGTTTTTTTTTTTCCCCTCTCATTAAAGTCACAGAGTTTGAGGGACTAGGGCTATCAGAAATCATCAATGATTCCGGCAGATCTAGCAAGGAAGTTTTCATGTAAAATTTCAGGTGTATAGAAGTCTCCAGTTGAATACCAGAGACGCAGATAGAATCTCCAATTAAGGAATATATATCCACGAGTCATTGGATTGTTACATAATAACCCTTTCCCACAGAGCACTGTGATGAGAAATACCTAGGGGCTTAAATGATCTGGTAATGAATGCAATAATATGCAAATCAATGTAACTAAACACATAATAAACAGATGGACAGTGAAAAACAAAATGTTAATTAAAAAGTAAATAAACATTACATCTCCTTTAAAACATGTTTTCACAGGAGTGTGTCCTAGAGCAAATGGAGACGAACATCCTCCTGGGGTCTCCTGGGAGTGGGGAATGAGCTGGATGGACTAACCCCTAAAGCCCTTTCTGGGTCTGATCCCATTTCTTGAAAAACTTTTTCTCCATATTTATTTATTTATTTATTCATTTATTTTTAAAGATTTTATTTATTTGAGAGAGAGAGAGCACATGAGAGGGGGGAGGGTCAGAGGGAGAGGCAGACTCCCTGCTGAGCAGGGAGCCCGATGCGGGACTCGATCCAGGGACTCCAGGATCATGACCTGAGCTGAAGGCAGTTGCTTAACCAACTGAGCCACCCAGGCGCCCTCTCCATATTTATAAGGCAAATAAAAGGAAAGCAGTCTTTTTCCTTCTGATGCTGAAAGTCCTGTACATCGCTGCCATCTGAATTAATGAATGTATGCATTTGGCTTATAGATACTGAACACCTTGTGTGTTGCAGGAGAAAGGTGGGGGACGAGGCCCCGCCCCGGGAGGAGAATGACAGACAGGTGAGATGGTTCCTGGTTGGACTAAACACTGGGAGGGAAGTGGCAGTGACAGGGACAGTCATGGAGACAAGGGTGGCCACAGAATGTGTGTCTGAGAGGCTTCCCCCACCACGGTGGAGGGAGGGGAGGGTCTCACCTTCCCCCTCCCACACTGGTCCCACATGTACAGATTTGATGATACAAAATGCAGCTTGGGCAGGGAGGTCTGCAAAGGCAGTGCCCGAGGGAGCGCACCCATCGCTTCGACAGACATGCCCTGAATCTGAGGACAGAGCTCTAAGCAACATCCCCCCAGGTTGTCTGAGGGGACTTGGAGAGACTCCGGTGGGGAGCCTACTCTGTGGCTGTGGGTTTACATGTCAACTGGGGGTTGCGGGATCACGCAGGAGAGGGGCCTGACCAGTTGCAGACTTCCTGATGGAAATGAAGGAGACAGATGAAAGGCCAGTAGGCTTTACTCGAGCAAAGTGGGGTGGGGTAGGAAATAAGGCAGACAGCGTCCTCCAGGCAGGGAAGAGCCTTGGCAAAAGGCGGGAGGCAGCAGAGAGCGTGATGCATGGTGAACAGCATGGAGTGGTTGGATTATAAAAGGCCGGGGGTGGGGATGGGGAAGGCTGGTGGAGGCGCAGGGATGAAGCCATGAACAAGGGCTAGATCATGGAGAGCAGCCAGGCCAAGAGTTTGGACCTCATACAGAGAGCAATGCAGAGCCATTAAAAGTCGACCTGAGGAGGATCATATGACAAAAATTATAGATCTGCAAATGAAAAAAAAACCCCGAAAAATCAGCTGGGAGCTTAGCCTCTGTTAATCCCTCGCCCTTCACATTGACCTTCGGGTCAGTCAATGAGGGTGGCGCTACTGTGTGTGGGGGGTGGGGGGGGAGGCAGAGATAAGGGGTAGAGAGAGAGAGGAGGAGGGGGGCTCCTACAAACATGGTAGGCACCACTGCTTTCCCTTCCCTGAGGGCCTTCTCGCCACAAGGATCTCGGGAGCCCCGCCCCCGTCCCCCCATCATTCTGCTGCCTATGGTCCGTGGAGGCACCAGCCAGCAGGAGGGGTGGCAGTGGGGATGGGGCTCCCGGCTTGGGGCGTTGGATGGCCATCCCCTACTCTCTAATATTAGAAACCAGCTTCTGCCTTTGCAGTGTTTTCCCTCTTACTTGCATGTCAAACTAGAGAAAGAACATGTTTCTTTCCTTCTTTTACCATATGTTTGATGTTACCATCTGAGTGATATGCCTTAATATAGCACCGCAGCCTCATAAAGGGGAAGGAGCCGAGGCTGCTTTACTGCTAATTCCTAACCGTGTTCTCTAACGGACTGTTTCTTCCAAGAATAAAAAAGATTGCTAACATTTGCACGATTTTATGCAACTGTTTTGCGCGTGGCCCGCCCCCACATCAAAATGAGGGCACATGTACATTAGCAAGTCCAGGAACACCGACACTGGGGTCTTCCCTGGACCTTCTGTACTATTAACATTTCCACCACCCACCTCCGCATGCATCCCGGCCAATAATGAGATTCAGAAGGAAATTTATGTCATATGTCCACATGTTTTCACAAAAGAAAGACACAGATGCCACCGTCAATGGGCAGAAAGGTACATGTAACAGTGAGGACATTCACAGCCTCGAGTTAGTTAAAAAAACCAATGCATGGCTTTTTTTGGTGGGGGCGGGGGGGGAGTATTCTCAACAGACAGAAGTACCCAGTCGTCACATTTTAGGAGTATGTTTCCACGCCAGCTTTAAAACGAAAGTATGGTTTTAATTTTTAGGTGCTTTTGCAGATGACCGTTGTGTTGGCATCTCACATTTATTGATTAGGAAAATCTGAGCACAAAGGAAACATGCCTAGCATTCTGAGAGAATGTGAGCCATGCTCTGATCTGTGAGGACAGTGACTGAAAGAAGCAAGATGCCAGAATCAAAATTTCAAGCTGAAAATCACCACGGAACAAGGGGGGGAAAAAACCACGGCTTTGGAGGCAGCTGAGTTCAAATTCCCATCCCCATGTCTCCTGGCTGGGGAACTTTAAACCGGTTAACCCCTCTTAGCCTGTTTTCTCATCAGCAAAAATAGTGCATATCGTGTCCCCTTCTGGGATCAGGGTGACAATTAAATAAGATAATGTATACAATACCTGGTGCCTTGGCAAAATAAAACACACCTATTAGCACAGGAAGCTGTACCAAGTCCAAGGCCTTTGAGCAAGACGTAAAGAATCTGTTGGTGGACGCTGGTGATGGGTGCCCAGCAATGTGATATATTTCATGCCACTGAACCATACACTTAAAAATGGTTAAGATGGTAAATTTTACGTGTATTTTACCGCAATTAAAAAAAAAAACAAAACTTCGAGGACAATTTGGAAAGTATTTAAAATGTGTGGATGGAGAAACTCAATCAAGGGGGAGATTTCTTGGTTTTCTTTCCAGTCTCATGGATTGTTTCTCATTACTAAAATATGCATTTTAAGTAGTGAATGGGTAGTAATAAAATGTTTAATGGAGCATCATTTAACTCTAACATGAAAATGCTGGGTTTTATCAGGAATCACCTATTTTAGGAGAGAGGGAAGAAAAGAATTAATCATTATAAGATAAAAGCCTTAGTTCTCCAGATCACGGCTCCTGCTCTGAACGTAGGTTTAACGCTTATAAATAAAATCAGTTTTCCCGCATGAAAACATGTAGGCCTCATTTCTACTGACTGTGGACGTTTGCAGGACTGTGTACCAATAGACCTGAATTGTAGACAGGCCTCTTCCATCCCTGGGAAGGTCCGCTGGGCCTTCCTGTCTCTCAGCGGTGTGTCGATCCCTCCACCCAGCCCCAGACTGGAGCTCCTGAGGGCAGGACCCCCTCCCCATGCTCCTGCGGGATGCCATGGGCTCAGAGGGCACTCGGTAAACTGGTGAGTGAATACGATATTGTATTTACTACAAATGGTGAAGTTGGAACAGTTTTCCACTCGCTCAGATGTTTCAATGATTACATTCATTAGAACAAACCAACAACTGCGAGGGTCTGTAAGTGGCCAGGGAAGGGGGGAAGCAAACACTTCATGAGCTGAAGTCACAGGAGATGGCTGTTCTCCATGCTGCTGTCCCCACCACAAGATCAGGCCCTGCCTGCACAGTCATGGTGCTGGGGTTTGGGGGCTCTCAGTACACAATCCACAAAGAGGCCTCCTAGCCCCCAAGCCTCGGTCTTCCACCACTCACCCCCATGGCATCCTATCTTATATGCTTCACAGCACACATCAACTTCTGCAATTATCTGGCTTATTGTCTATCTCTCCCATCCCTCCCCCTGCCATATTAACTCCATCAAAATTAAGACTTTGTCTTGGTTTTGTTACTCCTAGCTTGGTACTGGCACATGCTGAATGAATGAATGAATGAATGAACAAATAGAAGATTGAACAAAACAAATCCTGATCTCCTCCTTATGCTGTCACCCAAGCCCCACTGAACATGGTCACCATCATGACCTCCAAATGCCTGGCTCACGTTATGATGAAACTCCCTCCCTCCCTCCCTCCCTCCCCTGGGAAGCCTGAGACACTGGCTCTCGATAGCAGGGAAGGTGATGGGGAAGGAGCCAGTAGGAAGAACAGCTGCACCAGACTCTAGTTGCAAGGACATGGAACATTGGTATCGCAAAAAAAGTCAAGAATCATGCTGACACTCAGTGGGGAAGGTAGATCAGGTGGCTCCAGAGACCGGGGCACAGTGTCTCCTGAACAGAATGTACACAGAAGAAAAAGGATGCGCCGCACCCGCTGGACAGGGGACAAGACTTCCTTGGTCCCCCATGCCACTCAGCTATGTGATAAGCCTCAAAAACCCCCAAACCTCATCTGTCCCCGTAGAACCAGAGCCTGAAGGGCAATTGGTGGAACCACAGGATGGTCACCTGGGGGCTGTCTTATGGCTGAAAACACCTGCCAGAGGGGTCCATGCAGGCATCTGTTTGGAGGTGACTCCTGACAAAGCAAAGGGGGTTTTTGTTGTGATGTTTTATTTGTTCTTTTCCAAATGAATCACTGCCCCTTCTATGCTGTGCGGCGTAAGAAGAGGAAGGTGCAGATAAGAAGGAGGGTGGGTGCTTACGCACGAGAACCTGTCAAAGAATTGCTCCAGCCACATGGAAAACACTTGTTTTTCACCACGATGAGGCTGAAAGTCATCCTTCAAGAGACAAATAAAAAGCTCCTCTGAGTGGGTAAGGTGCAACCCAGGACCCTCCCCAGTAGGCCTCGGCCTCACGGCCCGTTGCCCACAGCGCCCCCGCGAGGTCGGAGGGGATCCTCTGTCCAAGGGTAGGTTGTGCCAAATCTGAAAACTCTTCTTTCAGTGTGAATGTCAAACTTACGGGGATCACAGCCTCAGCGAGTCCAGTGATCGTAAAAGGTCAGAGCATCCCTGACAAAAGCCTGTGCCTAACCTTTCCAGAAGAATAGCTCTGTGATTTCCTTGGGACCAGGTTTCTACAACCGCCCTGCGTGGGCTGCATGGGTATCTACTGACGCTTATTGCTAAGAAGCTCACTATGCCTCCTCGCTCTTGAAGTTGACCTTCTCCAGTTTAATTTTCTGTGGAGACAGAAGTAACTGGACAGAAACCTCAGTTATTCAAAGATCGCTGTTGCCCCATCTTGCACTGTTGCTTCTCAGAGAAGAAGAAATTGCAAACCCCTCCATTCTGTGAACCTCCTCCCACAATACACCCTTTTGTCTACTTTTCTTGTTCCCCCCGGCATGTCTCCCATTCCCCCACTTTCTTCCAAAGTGGGGCAGCCAAAACGGAATATGCCACTCCAGGGACGGGACCAAGAGAAAGGAGGGGATTCTCTCAGCTCCTGCTCAGCACATACATCCCTATCAGAGCAGGGCGCAACCGACTCACTGTGGTCAGCCTCTTGGGGCCTTGAAAGGGGAGGCCACAATCTGGAAGTCACTCCACCTTTTAGGCCAGGCATGGGGCAGCAAACAGGGAGAACTCCTCTGACCTTCTCAGAGTCCCATTTCCTTCATCTCTACAATGGGAATAACTACATCAAATGGACTTACTCCAGGTTGCGTGAGGTTCAAATACATGTGGAGACACTTAAGGCTGGTACTAGCCTGCAGTAGACTCCCCATGCCATTAGGATACAATCCAGTCCCCCCAGGATGGCCCGCAAGGGCTGCCACGGTCTGATCCCACGAGCCCTTCTGACCATTCAACTCGCTGTCACCCATCACGTGGATCTGCCTACACTCCAAGGTCCCCCCCCCCCCCCACTTTCCGGGCTTTCACGTTTATATTTCCCTGCCTGGGATTCTCATCCCCAGATTCTCCACAGCTGGCTCCTCACACTTACCGTTTCTGCACACAAAAACATGACATTCTCTGATCCCCTATCTAAAATAGTTGCATGTGAAATGGGGAAGAGACCCGGGGGGAGGTGAATCTTAGCTACAAAGTCTACAAATGACAGAGAAGGCTGAACTAGAGTTCGGTGTGGCCGTAATCAAATAGAGACCTCATCCATCAGCCAGGGGGCAGGGGCATCGTTCCAGCCAGAGACGGATCAGTTCTGCTAGATTGGCAACAACCAACGTTGGCATAGTGCTTTAGAGTTTTTATTCATTTACTCATTCATTCGACGAATATTTGCTGAGCACCTCCTGCATGCCAGGGTCAGGATACAGACAGAAAGAGTTTCTGCTCTCATGGCTTTTGTATCCTACTGGATGAGCTTTCCGAGACCGGCAAATGCATATCCTCAAGCCACTCCCTGCCTTCATATCCTTGTATTTTCTGCATAGCACATGATCTGACTCATTCCCTGTTCTGAACAATGGCCCCTGAACAATGATGGACACTGTCTTGATTTTTTTTGTCCACACTCAATAGATTGAAACCCTTTTTACTATGATTCACCACTGCCCTTAAAGTACCTACTCAAAGATCCTTTACTGACAAATATTTTGCACATGCAAAAATCGCTGTGAGAACGGCAATACAGAGCTTCACAGGGTCTGTGCGGACCTCTAGAGACTTAAATTACTCCCCACTTTCAAAATAATGTCTTGGGGCGGGTGCCTGGGTGGCTCAGTCCATTAATCGACTGACTCGTGATTTCGGTTCAGATCATTGTCTCAGGGTCGTGAGATCGAGCCCGCCTCTGCCACCTTGAGCCCCCAGTCAGGCTCCATGCTCAGCTCTGATTCCATTTGAGACTCCCTCTGCCCCTCCCCCTGCTCGTGCACGGGAGCTCTCTCTCAACTAAATAAATCAATCCATCAAATCTCAAATAAATAAAGTCTTGACTGCAACCTCAAAACAGTTCCTCTACCTTGTTTTGGTTGGTTTGTGTTGTAAAATGATGCATCATCAAGTACTAAGAAGGATCCTAAAGACTATAAGGCATAGTTTCTGCTCTTAAGGAATGTTTACTTTGATGGGAGACATGGGGTGGAGGGACCCTGCTTTATCCACAGTGTTGCATCTTCTTGGTCCACCGCCTCCTCATCTACCCATCCTTACATGGAAACGCTGAAGGTTCTACTGACTCTCACCCTAAAAACAGCATTTATAAAGTGCTAGATACTGTGCTGTGCAGGAAGTAGATACAATCGGGTCTCAAAGAAGGGAGATTTGGAGAGATGCTGAGGTCATGAGTGAAAACTCACAGGCAAGATGAAGAAAGGAAATCTCACTGAGCAGAACATAGATAAGGAAAGAAGAGAAGCAGGGTCCTACCCATGGTCATGATGGGGGGGAGGGAATGTTTGGGGGGGTTCGTGAGGAAAAGCAAGACATTAGTTCTAGAGGCAGAAGTGAGCCTGCCAGCAAGAAAAAGATGTGAGGAAGAAGGAGGGGTCTGACAGTCATGTAACAGATAACCAGGTGATAAATCGCTCCAAGTATCAAGGTGTTTAATTGTTTAAATCCTATATCCTTAGGGTAAGAAAGGACTTCGGAGATCATTTGTCCAAACTATACACACAAGCAAGATAAAAGCCCACTTTGGGAGCTGCCCTGAGGTCCCTCTGAGCTCACGAAGGAGCAGGTCATCAGTACAAAGTGATGTAGCCCTGTCTCTCTCTGCCTCCTTCTACCGTCCATGCCATGGACCTCTTAACCGTCTCAGGGGGTGTCCACCCCCTTCTGTACCTGGAGCTCCTTGCTTAGATGATGCTACCAACCAACACCCATTCCAGCCCAGAGAAATGGAACATCACAACAAAATCAGGAACTCCGCTGTTCAGATACTGTAAGAGTTACCGTTTGACACTTTTCTGCAAGATATTGTGGAGGCTGAAACAAAACCAGAGGTAGAGAATATGTCCCCGTCTGTAATGACTATAATCAAGATCTTCCCACACAATGAGCTCTTCACTTAACAGCCACACAGAAGGCCTCTAACTTTGCTCCGTGTGATGTTCTGACAACTTTGACGTGGGAATAACACGCAAGAGATCTGAAAGAAAGGACAAGACTTTAGCTCTGTTTCTCTACTGGTTTTACTTTATATATAAATGTGTTTATTGTCATCTTGGGCTTTCAGTGCCTTGGAACAAGATGTTTCCATGGCATCAAGTGGGGTGCAAAGTTTATTGCATAAAGTCACAGATTTTGAAATCACAATGAAATAAACTCCCTGGTAAATTTAAATGGGAAGGTAATACTTGTTGTATGTTTTTTTTGTTAACTAACAAATAAGAACTCAGCATCTAATAAAAATCTCCCCTTTCAAGCGCAGACTGTTATTGCTCTGTTGTTTTATCTTTCTTCCATAGTTTCATAACACTTGATAGAACAACTGAGTTATTGTGAGACCAAGAAAGTCTGTTGGACTCCTGAATATGTTGCTCAACATTTTACCTCTTCCAAGGTTAAGTGCATTTCAGAGCAACATCAAATGGGGGAATGCATCAGAACCAAGCAGAGAGAGCTTTTATAAATACAAATTCCAGGACCCCACCCCAGGCTTAATGAGTCAGAATCTCTGAAGGGGAGCCCACAGGTTTTCCTCAGTTACACCTACAGTTAAGAAGTATTCTTCAAGACAAAGAAGTTATTTTCTGACTGTGAGTTTTAGCCTTTAATAAGCTCTATGAAGAAAATGCAAAATATGGAATCATTCTAGTATTCCTGGAAAGAAACCTGCATAGGTTTTTGTACAGGAAGCTCTCATTTCTGAACAGAAAAGCTCCATCAGTTCACTCCAACAGGGAAGAAGGGTCCCAGACTCTCAAAAAGGAGACAGGAGACCGGTACATAAGGGGCTTTCCACAAAGGTCTAGATAAGTCCACACTAGCTAAAATGTGTTCATTTCTTCCAACAAAAGCAGCTCAGGGCTGTGCCTCAATCTAGTTCTCTAACAGCAGGTGGTGAGGACAGTCCTCAGAATGTCCTGGAAAATCCACTGCACATGCCCTAAATCAAACATGCAGAAGGAACTTGGAGCTGCCGGAGCCCATTCTCTGTAATAAGCTTGAAGGGACAGACGAGGAGCTAAAAGGGCAGCGATTCAGGCTGTTTCCTGGATATAAGGCCTGATCAAGTAAATTGGAGAGCAATTCTGAAGGGCTCTGAAGGCCAGGGCAAAGGATCTGAACACCTCTCAATGAACAAGCATGTAGCTACCAAAGATGTTTTGGTATCAAGTGACAAAACAGTAATGAGGAACATGGGCTCTAGAGCCAGGCTGGCTGGGGTGTGAATTGCAGCTCTACAAATTCCAGCTGTAGGCTCTCGGGCAAGTGGCTTGCCCTCTCTGTGCCCGGACTTCTCCCCTTAGAAAGTAGGGATAATAGTGGTTCCTACCCCCCTGGGCTGCTCTGATGACCAGGTGAGTTTGTCTGTATGAAGCATCCGGGACATAGTAATACAGCGGAATCTGAGTCTGTATTTGTTCAATGGATTGATACACCAACTGGCATTATCCTAATACACTAGCCAGACAGAGCCTCTCAGGGGACTGCAATGATCTCGTGATGTGACACTGAGGGAAAGGATGCGAGGGCAGCACTGGCCAAGAGGAGAACAAGGCCCCATCGGGGGTGAGGGGGAGGGGCTCAGCTGGGCAGCCAGGGGCCTGGGTTTGAATCCCAGCTGAGGCGTGCTGGTCTTCCCTTAACCTCTCTCTGTTCTGCTTTCCCCCACTGTCAAAATGGGGGCACTTTCAGGACATGCCTTGCAGAGCTGCTATGAGGATTACACAAATAATATATAAACTATGAGGATATGTAACATAATAAAATTACATAATAATAACAACATATATTGTTGTCCATAGCATAGCAACGTCAAGTGCTTAGAGGGGTTTCTGGCAGGGAGTGAACAGTCAGTAACACTGAGGTCGTTGTTATGATGATGATGAAAGTCAGATGTTCTTGCTGCTGACCACAGCGGGAAGGGCATCCCCACCACCGACCTGGGGAGGAGCCGGGGAGGAAAGTCGCAGGAGCAGGGCTCTGAGCTCTGGGTTTACTGTTAACAGACATCATCTGGCGTCCTCCCTCCCACCTGGTGGAGAAGACGGGTGAGATGTCATCACTGCTCTCTGGATGACCCATCCAATGCTTGAGAAGCTGGGCTGCCCTTGGCCATGACACCAGAAAGCTCTGCACTGCGCCTAGAACCCGGTTCTTCCAACGCCCAGCCCTGCAGCTCCTCAGCCACTGGCAGGCTAATGAGGCTGCCGTGCCCCATTCCAGTGTCTTCCTGGAGCTTCCAACTCTGGGGGACACACTCTCCGCAGGAGCAATCCCCATCCACACCCTGTGCTGGGGGCCTGAGGCTGGTGGCAACTGCTCCCCACAAAGGCAGGGTTCCCACTGTCCACACACACACCGACTCGTTACTAGTAGGGAGTTAAAGCCAGAGCAGTGAAAAAGGCAGGTGGAGGGGGTCGCAATGCCCAATAAGACCAGTTTGGGCACTTTCTCGGTGGCCCAGAGAAGGAAGAAATGCTTTGAGCCTCGAACGGCCGCAAGAACAGAATGTTTTGTTCCTGAAAGAAAAAAACATCTGGGATCAGTGAGCTGAGCAACGCCTGAAGCCCTTGTCTTCAGTGGGGTGAGGGGTGGTGTCCCCGCCGGGGCTCCTGCAGGGCACGCATGGCTGTCCACGGCCCTTCACTGCGGAACCGATGACCTCCTCCAGGAGAAGGGGCCCAGAGATTGTCCCTTCAAGCTCCAACCGAAGCTACTGTTGCCACGTGGAATATCAAATAGGGAATGTTCCTTTGCCAACCTGAGAAGCCTTTGCTTCTGTTCTGGGTTTCCCCCTTACCTTCAAAATAATCCAGCAGTATTTATCAAAACTTACTGTTGAAAAAAAAAAAAAAAGCAATCATCTAATTGCAAATACACTGCTTAAAATAATGCTGCATGCTCAGCCCTCCTGGGACCCTAATTTTCTCACTTGGGAAGTGAAAAGGACTCCAGCGCTGATGGGAGTGTAAACTGCAACCAAATTTTGGAAAATTAATCTGACAATATCTATTAAAATGTAAAACAGACATATCTCTGACCCTACAATCCCATGCAGAGGAATCTTTCTACAGAAATAAAAGAACCCAGGTGGCGCCTGGGTGGCTCAGTCGTTAAGCGTCTGCCTTCGGCTCAGGTCATGATCCCAGAGTCCTGGGATCGAGCCCCGCATCGGGCTCCCTGGTCTGCGGGAAGCTTGCTTCTCCCCCTCCCACTCCCCCTGCTTGTGTTCTCTTTCTCGCTGTGTATCTCTCTCTGTCAAATAAATAAAATCTTTAAAAAAAAAAAAAAAGAAATAAAAGAACCCAGTAAGAAAGGATATGTGCAGCAGGATGTTTATCCAAGCATTATGTGTAGAGGCAATAATAAAAATAATAATAATAGAGTACAGAAACCAACCTAAAAGCCCATCAATGGTGAGATGGTTGAATAAATGACGGTATGTTCATATTATAGTATACAATAAGGATCTTATTAAGAAGAACGAGTTGGGGGCTTTCATTAGGCACAGCAGAAAACACAGAGGAGGGGAAGAAATGACTCATCAAGACAAGGTCAACAAAACTGTGGCAGTAGAAGCAGATGGACAAGCTGCAACTGACTTGACAAAGACCAGCAGACCCAAACCTATGCCCAAGGGTGGGATGGGGACGGGGGCATGGAAAGTAAATAAAATCAGGGCCGGTTTGCATCACTGAGCCCCAGAAGGCTCAGAAACTGAAGGTGCCAGATACCTCAGAAGGTTGATTTAAAAACAAGGGGATGCATCAGTCTTCAGAAGGACCATAGAGACTCCCCAGATTGTCTCCCCTACCCTCAAGCAAGCCCAAGGGGAAAGCTGGAGGTTCGCTTTCCAGGGAAGATGACTCAGGCAGGCTGAGAGGTGGCTGAGGGGAGACAGAAGGACTTCAGGGAAGACAGGAGACTGACCAAAAGTCCTCACCTCACTCAGATCCCAGACGCTGGCAGCCAACCTCCATCTCCACCAAACAAAGACTCGTGGATGTTTATGGCAGCTTCGTTCATCACTGCCCAAACCAGAAAGCAACAAAGGTGTTCTTCAGTAGGCAGATGGATAAACCAACTGTGGTCCATCCGGACAAGATAACACTATTCAGCGCTAACAAGATATGAGCCATCAAGACACAAAAGAAGACATGGAGGAGGCTTGACTGCCTATTGCTAAGCGAAGGAAGCCAGTCTGGAAAGGCTACATACTGTCCGATTCCAACTATATGACTTTCTGGAAAAGGTAAAACTATGGAGGCAATAAAAAGGTCAGTGACTGGGGGGATGGGTAGGGAAGGAGAAGAAGGGGGAGAGAGAGATGAATAGGTGCAGACAGTGAAACTATTCTATATGATACTGTGACAACAGGTACATGTCATTACACATTTGGTAAAATCCATAAAATACAACACAAAGAGTTAACCCCAATGTGAACTATATACTTTAGCTAATAATAATGTATCAATAATGACTTATCAATTGTTACAATGTATCACACTAATGCAAGACAATAGCTACTAAAATGTAAAACATACACACGTCTGATCCTACAATCCTATTAATAATAGGAGATACTGTCACCTGAAACTAATGTCACATGTGTGTCAACTATACTCAAATAAAAATTTTTTAAAAATAGGGAAAACTAAGGGTGAGGGTTTATAGAAACTCTGTGTACTTTGCACTCCGTTTTTCTGAAAATGGGAAACTGCTTAAACAAACAAAGTCTACTGATTTTTTTTAAAAACCCACAATGAGTCATGACTACATATGCACTAAAATGGCTAAAATTAAAAACACTGACAGCACCAACTATTAATGAGCAACCAGAATTCTCTTTGTTACTAGAGGGAATGAAAATGGTGCAACAACTTTGGAAAACAAATACACCACCTACCAAGTTACCCAGTTGTGCCCCCTCCTAAAGATTTACCCCAGAAAAGTGAAAACACACCTACACAAAGACTTGAACACAAATGTTTATAATGGCTTTAATATAATAGCCCCAAACTGGAAAGATCCCAAATGTTCATCAACAAGTGAATGGATAAACACTGTGTGATATGTTTATACAGTAGAATACTAGCCAGCAGTAAAGAACAAATACAGTAGCATGAAAGAAGCTCAATAACATTATGCTGAGGGAAAGAGACCAAACAAAAAGAGTACATGCTGTATGATTTCATTTACATTAAGTTCTAGAACAAGCAAAAATAATTTATAGTGGAGGCGCCTGGCTGGCTCAGTTGGTAGAACATGCAGCTCTTAATCTCGGGGTTGTGAGTTCGAGCCCCACATGGGGCATAGAGCCTACGGTTTTTGAAGATTTTATTTATTTATTTGAGAGGGAGAGCACAAGTGGGGAGGAGGGGCAGAGGGAGAGGGAGAAGCAGACTCCCCACTGAGCAGGGATCCCAATGTAGGGCTCGATCCCAAGACCCTGGGATCATGACCTGAGCTGAAGGTGGACGCTTAACCAACTGAGCCACCCAGGTGCCTCAAGGGCATAGAGCCTACTTCAAAAATAATAGTAATAATTTATAGTGAAAAAAACTAAAAATTAAAAAAAAATCAGTGGTTGCCTGAGACAGAAGGTGAAGGGGATTAACTAGAAAGGGACACTGGGCATGGTTTTTTTTTTGAGGCTATGGAAATATTCTCTATTTTGTTTGGGCTGGTGATTATCTGGATGTACACACAAGTCAAAAACTCATAGAACTTTAAATGCTTTAAAGGGATGCATTTCATTGTATATAAATGAAGTTCTAACAGAGGTCATTAAAATGAAAAAGATAAACAGGGTAATTATTAAGTCCAAGAGAACAAAAAAAAGTACAAGAAAGAAAATGTAATCCTAATGCAATTCTATGATTTTGCTGTGAATATTACTTACATAGTCACATAATGTAAGCACTAATCATTTAAGACATATGTGTGTGTCTGTATGTGTGTGAGCATATCTGTTTTGTGTGGTTAGATAAAAATGCTAAATCCTCTTGTTAGTATGACATCACTAGATGATGTTCTAAAACAGACGAATCACAGAACAGTAATAGAAACATGTTGTTTAGAAATTTGGAGGTAAATGCCAGAGGAAACAGTTTAAGGAGTTTGAAGTGTGTCTGTGAAGAGAGAATCCAAGAATAGGGAGGATTGGGGCAAATGGCTGCTATTATTCATTTAAAGTCTAGTGTTACTATTGATTTTTAAAATTATGTACAAGTGTCTTGCTTTGCCAAAAGTAAAGTTAAATTTTAAAATAATGTAAAGACCCACAAGAATGTTCATGACATACTGTTAAGTGTGGAAAGCTGATTTTGGTAGAATATGAGTATGAAATAGCTTTCATTTAAAAACAAAAACTAATGATATAGGTAGAGGAATTTATGAGTATAAAGAAAAGTAAAGAATGGTGAACAACAAAAATGTTAACATTAGCTACTTCAGAGGGGAGGAATTTAAAGATTACAGAGGTGGTGCAGATTATTAACTTTTTCCACACATACTTCTGAGTCACTTATGTGTTATAATAAATGTATATTAGTTTTCCTATGAAAAACTCAACAACAGCAAAAATTGAGTAAAAAAGGATTAGACTGGCTGATCTCTAAGATTCCTACAGATCTAATATCATAAAAATATGGGACTCCAGCCTAATTTCTACAAGAAGTCCAGACTTACTGTAATGTGACTTTTATCCCAGACATGCCCACATGTAATCTTGGCAAATCATTAAAACCTCAAGCAAAGACATCTACCGATTGTACCATAATTTGACGTAACTGAATCCAAGCAATTAGAAAGCTAGCCCTTCACAGATTTCCAGGAGGTGAGAGAGAGTTGAAGCAGAGTGTATGCCAGCATGCAGGGAGTCATGGGCGAAGGTAAGGAAAGTTCTGGCAACCAGGGTCATGTGTATACTTTACCTGATATGCCATTTAATTCTTAAAACAACCATAAAAGGAGTATGATGAAGAAGTTAAGGCTTAGGGGGTTCCAGATAAATGGAAAGCAACCATCTGTCGCTCTCACCTCTCAGCAGAATTGACTACCAGCTGAACTGGCCTCACCTGGACCAAGAGATTTGTTTTTCTAAATGAGATGGGCTCTCTTGTATAAAAGGAAGGAAGAGGGTAGGGGGCGCCTGGGTGGCTCGGTCGGTCAAGCATCTGCTTTCAGCTCAGGCCGTGATCCCAAGGTCCTGGGATGGAGCCCTGCATTAGGCTTCCTGCTTAGCAGGGAAGTCTGCTTCTCCCTCTGCCTCTGCCCCTCCTCCCTTGTGCTCTCTCTCTCTCAAATCTATAAATAAAATCTTTTAAAAAGGAGGGGGGAAAGCACATTTTGGCTACTGCCATCTTGGGTTTGTCATCTCTAAAGCAAGGACCTTTCCAGCCTAATGTAGCACCCTGATGGTGCCTGTCCCCATACAGCCCTCACTGCTGTGGGCCAGGTTCCTTCCTGCTTTTTCAAACACACCTTACTCCTTCCTCCCCTCTACTTGGGCTATTTCAGGAAGAAAAATGGCCTTCCACTTTAGCTTCTACAAAACCTAAGCTTCTAACCAACTCAAATACTTCCCTGACCACTCCAGCCATGCTTCTCTCTCCTTTCCCTGGAGTAGGCTGTTTAGGCAGAAGGGCCCAGGTGCCAAACTGATGGGGTTCAAAATCCAGCGGTCCACCACCCCCTTGCAGGAGAAAGGAATAGACCTATTTTTCCTATTCTTCCTGCTAGATACAAGTGGAAACCCTAGGCATTAGACATAAAACAAACATAAAAGGATGCTGCAAGGTGGAAGGGAAAAGACAGACTAGCTAGACACCTCAGGATCTGAGGCACAGCATGGCGGCGCACTCCCTGGCTTTTCTCTATGCCTCATATATCCCAGATTTGGGGCTGGAAAAAGTGGCATCCCAGAAACACCAACGGGTGCAGACCAAAAAAAGTCCCAACAAATCCTGCTTTTTCTCTAGCCAAAAGACCAGGTTAGGGGCAAGCTAGCAAGACAAAACTTTTAGACCATAACCACTTGACTACAGCTAAATAGCGCAGATAAAACTTGTGGCCCATCATCACCCATACCAGCAAAGGTCAAGTGGGGAGCCTAGACTTGTAACCTTGAGAGGCTATACCAAGGTGCCCCAATACCTTCACCAAGTATTCAAAGAAGGCCAGAAAAGGAGCTGAGACTTTCATCTCCACTGGCTAGTAATAAGGGCTGTGTCCATCCTTTGCCCCCATCTTCCCTGCATTGTCAATGGAAACCCAGAGGTAGGCTACACTTCTGTCCTTACCTGACAGTAATGGTAGCCATCCCCACCCCCCCCCTCCACCCCCAGGAAGGAAACATAGTGGTGAACCTGGACCTCTATCCCCTTCCATTTGGCAGTAATCAGGTGGCACCCACCCCCTTCACCTGCTAGAGTAGTGTCAGCAAAGCCATCTAAAATAGAAGGTTTTATGGTGCCTCAGTTGGTTAAGCATCTGCCTTTGGCTCAGGTCATGATCTTGGGGTCCTGGATTGAGCCCAGCATCGGGCTTCCTGCTTAACGGGGAGCCTGCTTCTCCCTCTCCCTCTGCCCCTTCCCACCCCCACTAGTGGCTCTCTCTTCCGCTCTCAAATAAATAAATCATTTTAAAAAATAAAATAGGAGGTTTGAATAATATCTAAAGTCTCATAAGGTAATACAAAAATGCCCAGTAACAACAACAACAACTTTTAGAACTAATAAGTGAGTTCAGCAAGATCTCAGGATGCAAGAAAAACCTGCAAAAGTCAACTGTAGTTCTGCATACTAGCAGTGAACACATGAACACCAATATTTAAAATATAATACCGTCTACAGTCCCTCAAAAAAAAAAAAAAGTACTTTGGTAAAAATCTAACCAAACATGTGCAGGACTGATATAATGAAAAGTACATAGTCCTGATTAAAGAAATGGAGAGACATACCATGTTCATAGATTGGCAAGCTCAACATGGCAAAGATGTCAATTCTCCCTAAATTAATATACCAAATTATGCCTCTCAAAGTCACAGCATGATTTTTTGTGAATGTAAACAAGGTTGTTCTAATATTTATATGTAAAACAGCAAAAAAAAAATGAGGATACAGCTAAAGTCATTTTGAAAAAGGAGAAGTTCAAAAATGAAGTGGAAGGAGTAACATCACTTGAAAGACTTACTGTCTAGCTACAGTAATCAAAAGTGTGGTACTGAAAGGGCAGCGGACATGTAGACCAATGGAATAGTACGGAGAATGCAGAAATAAACCCAGCTATATATACCCAACTGATTTTTGGTAAAGCTGCAAAAGCAACTCAGTGAAGAAAGCCTTTTTAACACATGGCGCTCGGGCAATTGGAGCAAAAGGCAAAAATATTGAAGCAATAGGCAACAACAAAAACCCTGATCTAAGTCTCACACCTTATACAAAAATTAACCCAAAATGGATCACGAGGTTAAGAGTAAAGGTTAAAACTATAGAACTTTTAGGGGGGGAAAAGATAGTAGAAAATTTTTAGGATCTAAGTCTAGGCAAAGACTTTTTAGGCTTGACACCAAAAGTATGACAGATTTAGAAAAAAATGAGATAAATTAGGCTTCATCAAAATTAAAAACTTTTGCTTTGTAAAAGACCCTGTTAGGAGGATGAAAAGACAAGCTACAGAGTGGAGAAACTATTTGCAAACCACATATCCAACAAAGGACTACTATACTCAGACTATATACTATATACTCGGACTATATAAAGAACTTTCAAACTCAACACTAAAAAAGCAACCAATCCAAATAGAACATGGGCACAAAGCAACATTTCACCAAAGAAGTAAAAAGATGGTGAAAATACACATGAAAACATGCTTGACACTGTTGGTCATTAGAGAAATACAAATTAAAGCCACAATAAGATACCATTACACACCTATCAGGATAGCTAAAATAAAAAACAGTGACACCGTTGAATGCTGGCAATGCAAAGATACTGGATCACTCATACTTTGCTGGTGGGAATATAAAATGGTACACCTACTCTGGGAAACAGTTTGGCAATTTCTTAAAAACCAAACATGTAACCACTATATAACCCAGCAATTGAACTTCTGGGCATTTATCCCAGAGAAATAAAAATTTATGTTCACTCAAAAACCTGTACACAGAAGTTTATAGCAGCTTTATTTATTTATTTTTTTGATAGAAAGAGAGACAGCGAGAGAGGGAACACAAGCAGGGGGAGTGGGAGAGGGAGAAGCAGGCTCCCCACAGAGCAGGGAACCCGATGCGGGGCTCGACCCCAGGACCGTGGGGTCACAACCCGAGCCGAAGGCAGACGCTCAAGGACTGAGCCACCCAGGCGCCCCAGCAGCTTTATTTTTAATAGCTTAAAAAATGGAAACAAGCCAGATGTCCTTCAACTGGTGAGTAGTTAAATAAACTGTGGTCCACCCATTCCATGTAATACTTCTCAGCAATAAAATGGAATGAACTATTGATACATGCGACAACCTGAAAGAATTCCCAGAGAAAGTTGAGTGACAAAGACAATCCCAAGTTTACATATGTATGTATAACATTATAATGTTAATTTATGTATATAATTACATGTTAAGCACATGTATAATTTCACAACATTATTTTAAAAATAAAACTATAAAAACAGAGAACAGGGGCCCCCGGGTGGCTCAGTCAGTTAAGCATCTGCCTTGGGCTCAGGTTATGATCTCCTTGGGTCCTGGGATGGAGCCCCGAGTCGGGCTCCCTGGTCAGTGGGGAGTCTGCTTCTCCCCCTTTTTCTTCCCCTCCCCTGGCTCATATGCTCTCTCGCTCTCTCTCTCTCCCCGTCTCAAATAAATAAATAAAATCTTTAAAAAAAAAAAGAAACAGAGAACAGGTTCCAGGTTGCCAGGCGTTAAGGAGGGGGTGGGAGCAGAAAAAACGTGAGTGTGTTACAAAAGCCCACGATGAGGGATGCTGGAACCTTCTGTATCTTGACTGTATCCATGTCAATATCCTGATTGTGACATTGTATTTCAGTTTTACAAGATGTTACCATTGGTGGAAACTGGGTAAAGGATTCATGAGATCTCTCTGTATTATTTCTTGCAATTGCATTTGAATCTATAATAATCTCAAATAAAATGTTCGCATTTTTTAAAAACCCATCTCTGTGTGGATTTGGTCAAGTTATTCTATGCCTATCTATGCCTCAGTTTCCTCAGGAGTAAAACAGAGATAATAGTAATAACACCAACCTCATAAAATTATTGTGATATTGAAGAGTTTACTAGATAGTAAATATTTAAAGAGAGTTTAGCAGATATTACTCAAAAAATACTAGCCCCTATTATTTCAATTAATAATTCAGAAGTATTTATTGAGCACCTGCTATAGGCCAAGACTCAATAATTTCTTTAAAAATCAGCATCTCATCTTGGGAGGTAGTACTACATAGTAGTGAGAGCATAGATTTTCGCATGAGCAAGAGACCTGGATTTAGAACCCCAGCACCACCATCATTCTTGCTGTGCATCCTTGGGCAACTTACTTAACCACTCTGAACTGCTTTTTCTTTAACAGTAAAATGGAGTGAATAATACACACTCATAAAGTTATGAGGACTGAGATGATGCATGTAAATACCTGCCATATAGCAAATCATCAATAAATGATAACTATTTGTAGGGCACCTGGGTGGCTCAGTCAGCTAAACATCTGACTCTTGAACTCAGCTCATGTCTTGATCTCAGGGTCATGAGTTCAAGCCCTGCGTTGCACTCCACATTGTGTGTGGAGCCTACTAAAAAAAAGAAAAAGAAAAAAAAGAAGGATAACTATTTGTATGATGACTTATATATTCTTTATTGTTACTTTCTTTCTACATGAGTTTTAAGCTCCTTGAGAACATAGTCCTCTGTTTTTTTCTCATGAATCCCTCTTGACACCAAGGATAATGTGATACACCCATAAAGTGTTCAATAAGTACTTACTACAAAATAGAATAATCTGGCAATCCTTAATGAAACGCCTTCTCTTGAATATAAGGCCTGAGGAAATTCCCCTACAAGTCCAAGAAGGGGCTGGTACAAGGGTGAGCATTACGATACTCTTCATGGAGGCAGGGGGGCAGGGCAACCCACACACCCATCTCTAGGGAGATGGAGAGTAGAATGGAGTGAAAGCTGCTGAAATCAATGAACTAGAGGGAAATACAGTCACATGGCCAGATGTTAGAAACAGTGTGAATTAAAAATAGTAAGACACAGAATAGGGTTTATTTAAGAATACCACTCATGAAAATAAAAACACAAACTTGGCGCACCTGGCTGACTGAGTCAGAAGAGCATGAGACTCTTGATCTCCGGGTCATGGGTTCAAGCCCCACGTTGGGTGTTGAGATTACTAAAAAATAAATAAACTTAAGAAAAACCAAAACAATAAAAACACAAATTCACTCACACACACCTACACTCACAAAATGACTAATTTGAAGAGGATGCTCATGTTTTAAAGAGAGATCAAATCCGTTATGGTGGGTACCAGTGGACAGGAAGAACAGAGGTCAAAGATGATGAAGATTTTTAAAAAAACAAAAAAAGACAAGGAAGAGCCTGGAATCCGCTGTTGCTGACAAGCTACAGACTTAGACGATATACTTAAGTCACCCCTCAATACTTGGGTCCAAAACAAATACGAATTGCATACAAAATAAATAAGGACTTACGTACATAGTGATAGTGTTCCACCCCAGACCTCGTGGGAGAGGCAGGAGCTAAAGAGACCACTGTGAATTGTCATTTCAAAATAAATATGAACTACTCTATTCTAATTACAGATGTTATACCACAAAATCAATGGTTTGTAAAACACCTATTGCTCCCTCTTCCCTTTTGCAAAGTCACTAGGAGGATTTCAAGAACGTCGCCACTGGAAGCAGCATTTCAGTGCCCCTGGTATGTGCTTTCTCATTTCCGTCTCTCCTGAACATTCAATATTTTTATCGCTGGTGAATCAGAGACACACAACCTGGAGGAGTGAAAATAATGCGGTTGAAATCTCAGCATCTGGAAAAACTGAAGAAAGGGTGTGTGCGCCACTCAAGGTCCTTTGCATTTGGTCCCCATGGTCAGAACCCAGATGGCGGAAGGGATAGAAAATTACTTTTTTCCTTGAAGTTAATGAACAGCTCTCCCATATGCAGGAAATACAAACTGCCAGGCCATGGACTTCCTCCTTTTCCGCACATCAGAGCACCCCTACCTGCCCATCACACATTCTCCCACTCCAAGTAAAGGCTGAGGCTAATTCATATATTCTGGGGGAGGAGAAATTGTGATTGGTAATCCCTAACATTAGTGATGCCAATGTGAACAGCGGGGATTTCTGGAATGTGGGATTCTGAATGTTTTTCCTCTTTCTGCTGATACACTTTTCCTAATTTGTCTCCTGTGAACACACATTGCTTTGGTCACCGTGGGGAAAAAAAAATTTTTTTTTTCAAAATGAAATAATAGCACCAATTAATCAGTTAAAAGGCTTAAAAATCGTGTTTCCTTTGGTGCACCAGTAACTGTATTGCAAAGCATAAGTGCATTTTCAACTAATAAACTATTCTAAATCCCATTGGCCACGTGTGTCCTTGAGGGGAAAAATCTCACCTTGTGTATGAGATGCTCATGGTGTAAAGTGCTTGGATGATTATAAGATGTCTTGAGCTCCTGTGACTAGACATGGCCAAACACTGAGAAAGCAATCCCAGAGCTAAATCTCCTGCCATCCCTTCTCCCTGCCCTGCCCCCAAAACACACAGGCAATTTTCTTAAAAAATACCATGAAGTGGGTGTCATATGACTTAGTGGCTAAGGGTGTGGACTCAGGAGGCACATTTGCCTGGGTCCCCAGTCTGGTTCCTCCACTCCTTCACTGTCAAGCTTCAGTCGAGATATTTGCCCTGTCTGTCCCCTGGGTTTTTCTGTGATGGGTGGGTAAAAACAGGGGCTGATTTGAGAATTAAATGAGCTAACACACAGAAAGGATGTCGAATAGTCTGGAGAACCAGAAACATCACTACATGTTAACTTCTGTAATTATTTATCAAGATAATTAAAAGTTCTGTTAGCCACTCAATTTCAAAACATTCTATAAGAAATATAATATTTGTTTGCCCACAATCCTACTTCCCTAACATGAAAACCAATTTCATTTCTTCGTATTTCCTTACCAGTTTTTAACTATATATTAAACACACACACACACACACACACACACACACACACAAAGACATTCCTTTCCTCGGTTCCATTTCCAAAGAGGGGCAAAGAACTTGAACAATTCTCTTCTAGAAACTACACTTGATGGAATTAGTTACTCAAATATATTTCCATATTTAGATTGCAATGGAATATAAAAACTGAAGAACCCCATAAGAGTCCAAAGCAGTGAGTTGAGCTGCTTCTGCTTCTAACTATCGAAGGCTCTCCTGAGAACTTCATGCCTGGTCCCATTCTGCCTCCTCCCTCCAAACCGCCAGTCACAGACTCCTGGATCACCCCAAATACCCTTCCAGGCTCTCGGGCTTTCTATATGCCACTCCTTCTCAGTCCTCCCTCCCAGCTCCTTCTACCAATCCTTAAAACTCACCTCAAATGCTGCCTCCCCTGAGAACCCCCAGGTTCAGTTGCCTGTGGCATGGATGATTAGTCAGGAATGTGTTTCTCTCACCATGCTGTGTTGTAGTTATTTGGGCACATGGCTTTCTTTTAAGATCGGAGACTTTCCACTGATTCTTCCTGGTCAGCAGTTTCTAAAGTAATGGTGGTCTGGACGCCACTCAAAGAATCAGAGGACATGAGACACAGCTGCCTTCCTTATTTTTAACAGCATGTAGCCCTGGGGCATTTGCATGTTGGCTTCTGCATGGCGAATGGGCTCTATGGGGAAGGAGGAGTACGCAAGTGGGTGACTAGTCGCCTTCGGGAAGGCAGGAGGGAGGGTCCCAGTGGTTTATCACAGACCTCTCCACATAGGCTAAGTTCAAATTAGTCTAAAGTCAGCCAGAAAGACAAAAATTATGTATATGGTAGTCAAAATTTCCCTTGGAAATTCTTTAAATTGACCATAAAGTATGGTGCACACATTTTTATATATTTAGCCCAATACACCAATACATATTTAGAACTTAGTAATATATAAAACTATAGGTACTGCATAATAGAGAGGACTCACTATGTACAAAAAATAACTTTACAGGGAGCCTGGGTGGTTCAGTCATTAAGCGTCTGCCTTCAGCTCAGGTCATGATCCCAGGGTCCTAGGATCCAGCCCTGCATCGGGCTCCCTGCTCAGTGGGAAGCCTCCTTCTCCCTCTTTCACTCCCCCTGCTTGTGTTCCCTCTCTCACTGTCTCTCTCTCTCTCTGTGTCAAATAAATAAAATCTTAAAAAAAAATAACTTTACAGTATTTTAAAAATACTTTACAGTATTTTTTAAAAGATTTTATTTATTTATTTGAGAGAGAATGAGCAGGGGCGGGTGCCAAGGATGAAGGAGACGCAGACTCCCCCCTGACCCACGGAGCAGGGAGCCAGATGCAGGGATCAACCCCAGGACCCTGAGATCATGACCTGAGCCAAAGGCAGACGCTTAACCCGCTTAACCGACTGAGCCACCCAGGTGCCCCACTTTACAGTGTTTTTAATCACATGAAAGAGAGGTGCATATGATTGAATTTGCTCTCATTGAATGTATATATAATATAAATCCACAGTTTAATATTTTCATCACTGATCTGAGAGCAACAGTTTGGGCATGACAAGAACAATGACATTTATTGCTACATGCCAAACTCTGTGCTAAGCGCCTACAAGTATTAATTAATTCAATTTTCACAACCCAGTGAGCTAATAAGCACTATTACGATGCCACTTTACAGAGGAGGGAACTGAGACACACACAGAGGTCAAGCCATGGCTCAAGGGGACACAGCTACTAAGTGGTACGAGAACCGAGGCAGCCCAGCCCACTAACCATGCCCTACACTGACTGCCTCCCTTAGCTGTACATGGACAGAGACTGTGTGTGGTGGGGGAGATCCTGTGGATTTCAGTTGAAAACAAACTCAAGTAGGGCAAAAATATGATGTGGCTGCCAAAAAAGTGTGATTCTTGGACCACTCCAACCCTTGCTCCAGAAATGGCAAGGAGAGTTCCCATTGTACATTTGCTGGAAAGATCGGCTCACATCTGAAGTACTGGGAGTCGACTCCTGTGATATTTCTAAACCAAACACATTAGGAGACGGGCAGGGTTGTGGAACAATATATTTGATGGGGGAACGAAGAGGACGAAGGGAGTGGGTGTGAAAGGTGGGGGAGAAACCGAAGGATGCAGAAGAACCCGGAGTTCCAGCACGGATTCTGGAATCAGCCTCCCGAGCTTACTGGGGAAGACACATTTTCCTTTTTGCCTCTCGGTTTTCTTCCCTGTAAAATAGGGATCTTACGGTTTACCTTGAAAAAGTCTTACAAAGATTAAATGAGCTGGTACACGAAGTCCTACACAGAGTACTTGACCCATAGTTAGGACTCAATAAAATGATCCATCACGGTCAGCATTATTACATAGTAACAATGGGAGGAGTCTACAAAGCCGGAGATTCAAACGTAAGAATCCATTTCCTAATAGTTAAATTGTCCCAATAAAGGGCACTGCCTTGTAATGTAGTAACCCCTGCACCACTGGCCGTCCCGCCCATGACTTGACAGATAATATCCTGACATTGGAGGGTGTTACTCAGATGGTGGTCTAGGAACTTTCCATCTGACGTTTTTATGAACCAATGATTCCACAACTTCACAAGTAAGGTCACATATCCAAGCCGAAAATAGAAGTAACAGAGGAATAAAATAAGTAAAATATATGCCTTTAGCTTCAGTTTAGTTTAGGTAAATGCCCTTAAATCTTACCATGCTTCTAATGGCTTTTCACTTTATTTATTTTTTAATCCTTTTAAAAAAATAAGACATAGCCAGTCGATTTAGAAGAAACAGAGTTCACAAAGCTAAGTGGTCATCATACCTGGGTGGCGCGTCAGTTAAGCGTCCCAACTCTTGGTTTTGGTTCAGGTCATGATCTCAGGGTCCTGGGATCTAGCCCCACGTTGGGCACCCCGCTTAGCAGGGAGTCTGCTTGAGTGTCTCTCTCCCTCTCCCTCTGTCCCTCCTAGCGCACTCTCTCTCTCTAAAAAAATAAATGAATCTTTAAAAAAAAGAAGAAAAGAAAAAATTCCCTTTGAACCTCCACAACCATACGGTTGAAAGTGCTGAAATGGATTCTAAAGTTTCAAAACAGAAAAAGTTCACGGTTTCCAAGGCCACTTCACACATTTCAGATGATGGAAATGCAGATCAGGATTCTGATCAACACTGCCCTGGGTTCTTTACAGCTCTCCATCATCTCGTATGATGGCCATGGCCCTGACATTCCCACCAAGCGGGCTGCTATCAGGAGTACCAGCCACCCAGGCTCAGGAGCCACCTGTCATCCCTACAGACCAGTTTGGAAGGGAGACTTTTCTGCATATGGATTCTCCAACTCTTGCCTGCAGAAAGAGCTTTTTAAAAGTTTCCCAAAGCCTTGAGGTTGCTACAGGAAGGGCTTAAAGATGCTGAAAACTGAGTCCTTGGAGAAGGCTGGGATGAATCATATATAAAGTGTAGGGGGAAAGTCAGTGTTCAGCCACCGGTTTTAACTACCCTTAATCCAGCCCTCAAGGATGGAGGCACCATGCCACGCCATCTAGTCAGGTCTTGAGGTGGAAGTGGGGACATTCATCCCATTTGCTAATCATAGCCCCTACAGATACTGTTTCCAAAATAAATTGCTGTCATGCATTTGCCTTACAGGACTCACGCGCCATGACTAGACTGATCGGAATTTTAAGTACACCAATGCTCACAATAAAAGTCTCTATAAGAATTTTCCACTGTCAACGAAATCATGAAAATTGTGTGTATTAGTGTTTTGGAAGCACAGCGCTTCAGCCTTTCGTTGTATAGGCAACAACACTAAATGCTCGAAGGACACGGACCTGCCCAGGCTGCACCAGGAGAGGGATAAGGCTACCTTTCTCTCTCTGCAAAGATCTTCTCCCTCTACAAGGACGACTGGGGGAAACTCCAGCTGTCTCTTGCCCCTCCTCCAGGAACTTCCTGATACAGCCAAGGACACCATTAAAGTCACATTATTAAAACTAGACCTGAGACCACAGACAGAGGAAAATGCCAAGGGACAGCATTCCTTCCCTCTGCCTCGAGAGTTACTTTGTTCTTCAGTGAGGCCGCTCCATAACCCTTGACGGTGACTCATCATCTCTTCTCCAGCTCAGAGTTTTGAAGCTCCCTAAAAGCAACTCACAGGGGCACCCGTTGGAGGCCCAAGGAGGAGGGAATGTGGAAGGCAAAAGCCTCTCCTCTTCTTGGAAGGTACTGAAGAGCCGAGGAGAGTCTTAGGAGGAATAACTTTTTATTTTAACTACTGCATCCCAGTTCCCTTTTTATTAGCCTCTTAGTGGTCTAGCCTTAGACACAAAGTGCCCAGTGAAGTGGGGAAATAAGGCATTATCAGGATAAGGTGGGGCAACGAGAAACTTGGGTGACATTCTCCCGATGTACGTAGGGTATTAGGAACACAGGAAGGGTAGGGTCCATTAGTTGGGCAGGTAGCTAGAGGTGTGATCCAGGGTGGGGTTGAGCCTTCTCACCAGGAAGCAGATATCTGGGACCAGAATAATCACAGAGTAGTCTCCAGAAACCAAAGGAACCAGATGAGGTCAGTGCAGCTGCTGGACTGGGGACAATAGAGCTTGCATGTTGGAAGGAGGCTCTTATGGGCCCTGGAATGGCCTCTGCTGCACCCCTTCCAGGGACAGGGAGAGATCTTGTGTTTTGCAGTGTAAATGGAATCTTCCAGGTTCCCTGCATTTGAATGGGGTCCAACAGTTCAGGGTCTCATTCTCAGTTCTAGAACTCACCAGTTTGGAGCCAGCATATGGTATGGTTAGGACGCTGGGAACCAAGGGCCTACATTCACATCCTGGTTCTGATACTCGTGTGACCCTGGACAAATTACTAAATATATCTGTGTCTCAGGTTCCTAATCCATAAAATGGAGACCTAATAGGGTTCTTGTTTGGATTTACATATAAAGTACTTATAAGAGTGCCTGCTATGTAGTAAATGCTTTATTATAAGTGTTTGCTGTTATTTTCATTTCCCCATGGGGTTTTCAGGTCTTGAATCCTATTAACCAAACTCATAGGAAAATGATGTATTAGCCAGCAAGTTTATGCATAATTTTTAATTGAGACTTACAACAACCCAGTAGATAAAAATAGTGAGGTCAGTTTGACAGCATATTTTTCATTCAAGTAAGAGAAGTCTACTTGAGAAACCAGATTAAGATCAAAAGATTGCTTTCTGAGCCCAAAGTCAGATCATCCTTCTGGGCTGCCACACAGAAAGACTGAGTCATCTTTCCACTGCTGATCATCCCTGCCAAGGGGACCTGCAGGCTTGTGTCAGTGGATCAGGACACACCCTGCCTCAAAATGTGTTAGAGACCGACGGACCGACTCTTATGCACACACTCTTCCATTTTCAATGACATGCTTAGTATTTGGGAGAGACAGCAGGTTTTTTCTGAGAGGCAGATGACAGAAGGGGGTCTGCTGAGAACATGGGGAGAAGACACCCTAGAATCTGGGGTGTGCCCAGAGAGAAGGGATTGGGGCCACATGCCAGCACCAAGATGCACCAAAGGCAGCTGAGCTGATGCAACGTACGTACTACCCCCTTGTTTGTATCCATTCTATAGAAAGTTTATGAACTTGAGACTTAAAGCCACATGCTGCCCATCTCCGCTTTGTCACCTGCTGTGATGCTGAGGTCAAGATTGTGAGTGTCTCTTTCCAGTCTAGATCCAGTGACCTCAAGCTTTAACTCAGCCATGTTGGAAAGTCTTTCCACCAGGGAAGGAGGCAGATGCTATAAGAGAGCCTTTTGTTAAGCATTCACCAGCACACCACTGGGCTGCTTCCCCACCACTTCCCCGAAATAGCTCTTATGGAGGCCAAATGACGTCACTGTCCCTAAAATTCAACTGACGCTGTCTAGTTTTAATTTTTCTCGAACTCTCCAGAGCGTGTGATGGGTGACCATGTCCTCCTTCTTGAACCCCTTCTCATGCCTAGCTGCTGGGACTCTCTGTTGACTTTTCTTTCTGAGCACATTTACTCAGGCTCTACAAGATTTGCTTCTCCTACCAGGCCCTGAAATGTTGGTATTACCCCACGCCTCTCTCCCTGATCACTGCAATATGTCCTTTAAGATACAGCTGGGGTGCTTCCTCCAGGAAGACTCCCTGGACACCTCTGGTCTGGTCTTCCCTGACATGCCCATTTCTAGAACACTCCTGACCTTATCTCCAACACAAATGAATGTCTGTCTACTTGCGCACTACCCCCAGTTGGAGGGCAAGGACCTGGAACACCAGGCCTTGGAAGGAGAGCAACAATAATAAAAACAATAATGATAAACAGCTGCTACTGACGAGTGCAATGTGCTACCAGGCATTGTCCCAAGAGTCTTGCAGAGATTATTCCATTTTACCCTTTACACCAACCCTGTGATTTCTCCCACAAGACGCTTGACACTTGCAGAGCTAAAATAACTGGCCCAAGATTACGCACTGATATGAACTCCAAAGGGCAGGCGCTGAAGACAACACGTGTAAATCATTGCTCCGCAATGCCTTTTCCAGTTGGCGTAGCCCAAGAACTTGACTTACCCTATGTGTGAGGGACAACGAGAGGGACGGAGGGCCAGGGGCATCTTGTGTAAGTAAAGGTTCTGCAATCGCAACACAAGATCTTGTTTATTACATTGTTGAATAAATGGAATAGTTCCTAACTCCGACTGACTTGGCTCTTTACAACGGCTATTTTTCAGGTCCTGTGGGGCCGGATTTTTGTTGTAAAACACAACTTACGGTTCCCTCTTATCAACGGCTTAGTGAAAATATTAATGTAGCATCGAAGAAGAGAAAATGCTACTTAAAACCCGACGGTCTTGAATCTCTCCACACAAATAGCAAAACACTTTAAACTATGTAAATCTGCTATTAGTTCCAAGGGCTCCATGGATTCACTGATATCTATGTATTACCTGTAGTGAATCTGTTTTGTTTTGTTATGAAATCTCAGTTTCCCCCCAAAAATAAAATAAAAAGCGCCCTCTCGGTTTGAACTCCTGTTCGTTGTCAAAGCAAAGGTACATTTGAGCAATCTGCAAAGCTGTGACTTGCTCCGGATCCTCAGGGTAATTAGAGCATGCCAGGTATTTGCTGGAAGGTTTATGCTTTTGTGTCTGTGGTGGAGGCATGAGCTCAGGGATGCTCGGTGAACATGAACAGTGCAGGGGAGATATTCCCGGAAAATTAACATGTCACTAAACGGCCTAGGAGGTTTTCTGAATTCCTCTCGTTACAAAACCCACAATTCTCAAGAGCATTTTACCCTTTACAGTGATGTTGTGGGATAGTTTCTTAGAAAGTTCTTGTACCTTCAGCCCTGGAGTATCCTCACTAATGAGGGAATAGGGCATGCGGGGGATAAATTTGTACTTGGCTTTAAAACCCAGTAGGAAAGAAAAAGAGTGGGGGGGTGGGGAGGAGGGAAGAAGGAAAGGAAGGAAGAGAGAAAGACAAAGTGACAGGGAAGGAAGGGAGGGAGGGAAGGAAAAGAAAAAAGGAAGAAAGAAAGAAAGAAAAGAAGGGAGGGAGGGAGGAAAGAGAAATGCAAGAAAAGAAATGTTCATTAGAAGTCTGTTCTGCTCAGTCTGAAAACATTCCCACACCAATCTGGTGTTGGGGGCCCAGGAATGGGGCCCCTGATATGACCCACAAAGTATAATTCACCAGAGATTTGACTCCATTCCCTTCTTTTAAGAGGAGAATGACCACATACACATTATCTCACTCAATACCACTCACTGGGTGAAGTCAGTTGCTTGGCTACGCGTTCACCGAGAGTCGGGATTTGTCTGTTCCCCCATCTAATTAGGAAGAGCCAGCCCACAGGGATAACAACAAAGGCAGATGAGAAATACTGGGCCTCAGGTGTCATGTTTGTGGCATGAGGGAGGATGCATCTTGTATGGATGGCAGCTCTAAGAACCAGATGCTCTGATTCCAAGTTCAGTCCTTCACCACCGCCGCCATCTGAATGTCAACCACTGGATGCCAAGCGCTGCCTCAGTGCTCCTGGGTTTTAGGGTGCCGGTACATAATGTCCCTTTCCTCTCCTGCTGAGTTTAGAAACAACAGAACATTGAGTTGGAGAAGCCACACACCGAGAATGGAGATGAAAATGTGAGCTTCGTTCCTGAGAAGCCAACCAGGGAACGTGGTTTTATACCACTGAGTGGGCTATACGGACCCCTGAACTCCTTTGGTTTTGTTTATTTTTCTTTAATTCCAGTATAATTAACATACAGTGTTATATTAGTTTCAGGTGTACAATATAGTGATTCAACACTTCTATATATTACTCAGTGCTCATCATGGTAAGTGCACTCCTTAATCCCCATCACCTATTTCCTCCATCTTCCCACCCCTCTCCCCTCTGGTGACCATCAGTTTGTTCTCTATAGTTAAAAGTCTGTTTCTTGGTTTGTCTCCTTTTTTTCCCCCCTCTGTCCATTTGTTTTGTTTCTTAAATTCCACGAGTGAAATCATATGGCATTTGTCTTTCTCTGACTGACTTATTTCACTTAGCATTTATACTCTCTAAATCCATCCATGTTGTTGTAAATGGCAAGATTTAATTTTTTTTTTAAGATTTTATTCATTTGCGAGAGAGAGAATGAGAGACAGAGAGCATGATAGGGAGGAGGGTCAGAGGGAGAAGCAGACTCCCTGCTGAGCAGGGAGCCCGATGCGGGACTCGATCCCGGGACTCCAGGATCGTGACCGGAGCCGAAGGCAGTCGCTTAACCCACTGAGCCACCCAGGCACCCAAGATTTAATTTTTTTAAAGATTTTATTTATTTATTTTATTATTTTAAAGAGAGAAAGAGAGAAAGAGCAGGGGGAGAGGCAAAGGGAGAGGGAGAGACTCTCAAGCAGACTCCATGCTTAGCATGGAGCCCAACGCAGGGCTCGATCTCACGAACCTGAGATCATGACCTGAGCCCAAATCAAGAGTCAGACACTTAACTGACTGAGCCACCCAGGTACCCCAAGATTTAACTCTTTTTTATGGCCAAATAATACCCCGTTGTGTATATATGCCACTTCTTCTTGATCTACTCATCTATTGATGGACACTTGGGCTGCTTCCATAATTTGGCTATTGTAAATAATGCTGCTATAAACATAGAGGTACATGTATCCTTTCAAATCAATGTTTTCTTTTTTTGTTGTTGTTTTTTGTTTTCACATTCTTTGGGTAAATACCCAGTAGTGCAATTACTGGATTGTAGAGTAGTTTTATTTTTAATTTTGGGGGGAAACTCCATACTGTTTTCCACGGTGGCTACACCAGCTTGCATTCCCACCAACAGTGTAAGAGGGTTCCTTTTTTCTCCACGTCTTTGCCAACAGCTGTTGTTTCTTGTGTTGTTGATTTTAGCCATTCTGACAGGTGCGAGGTTGATATCTCATTGTGGTTTTGATTTGCATTTCCCTGATGATGAGTGATGATGAGCATCTTTTCATGTGTCTGTTGGCCATCTGGATGTCTGCTTTGGAGAAGTGTCTGTTCCATTTTATAATTGGATGATTTGGTTTTGGGGTGTTGAGTTGTAGAAGTTCTTTATATATTTTGGATACTGACCCCTTATAGATATATCATTTGCAAATATCTTCTCCCATTCAGTAGGTTGTCTGTTAGTTTTGTTGATTATTTCCTTCACTGTGCAGAAGCTTTTTATTTTGATGTAGTCCCAAGTTTATTTTTGCTTTTGTTTTCCTTGCCTCAGGAGACATATCTAGAAAAATGTTGCTATGGTCGATGTCAAAGAAGTTACTGCCTGTGTTCTCTTCTAGGATTTTTATGATTTCAGGTCTCAGATTTATGTCCTTAATCCATTTTGAGTTAATTTTTGTGTATGGTGTCAGAAAGTGGTCCAGTTTCATATTTTTCCATGTAGCTGTCCAGTTTTCCCAACACCATTTGTTGAAGAGACTGTCTTTTTCCTATTGCATATTCTTGCCTCCTTTGTTGAAGATTAATTGACCATATAATTGTGGGTTTATTTCTGGGCTCCCTATTCTGTTCCATTGATCTATGTGTCTATGTTTGTGCCAGTACCATACTGTTTTGATTACTACAACTTTGTAGTATATAACTTGAAATCGGAATTGTGATGCCTCCAGCTTTGCTTTTCTCTTTCAAGATTGCTTTGGCTCTTCAGGGTCCTTTGTGGTTCCAAACAAATCTTAGGATTGTTTGTTCTAGTTCTGTGAAAAATGCTGTAGGTATTTTGATAGAGATTGCATTAAATGTGTAGATTGCTTTGGGTAGTATACGCATTTTAACAATATGTGTTCTTCCAGTCCATGGGCATGGAATGAATGTCTTTCCATTTTTTTGTGTCCTCTTCAATTTCTTTCATCAATCTTTTATAGTTTTCAGAGTACAGGTCTTTTACCCCCTGGGTTAAGTTTACTACTAGGTATTTTATTATTTTCAGTGCAATTGTAAATGAGAATGTTTTCTTAAATTCTCTTTCTGCTCCATCATTATCAGTGTATAGAAATGCAACAAACTTCTGTACGTTGATTTTGTGTCCAGCAGTCTTGATGAATTCATTTATCAGTTCTATAGTTTTTTGGTTGACCCCTGAATTCTGTAGTCCAACCCACAACCTTTGGCCCTGAAGGACAGCTGTGGGTCTCTGCTGCAGAAGGATCAGAATGCACTCGCCAAGGAAACAAGAGGCCCCTCTGGGGCTAAGCTGTGCGCTCAGGTCTGTCTCCCAGGTTCTCTGTTGCTGCATGGTTTTTCCTCCTCCTGTGGGGAGAGGCCAATGAGGAGTCTCTGCTGAATGAGCCCCTGGAAGCCAGAAGCCAAGAGAATGCAGGTTTTATGCTGAGTGCGTGTTCTTATGTCAGTTTCACAGCATCTCTGGGGCTGGACTCCCACATCTCCACTTTACTACTGATAGGAAAGTGAGGCTCGGCAAGGTGGGGACAAGGGCCCAAGGTCACCCAGGCAGGAAGGACAGCAGGATGAGCACCAACCCTGCCAGGCATTCAAGCCTATGCTGTCAGCCCTGCCCTAGCACATAACTGGGGTCCTGGTAGGTCAGTGATTTGGCCAAGCACCGCACATGGGAGTGGACAGGAGAGACTAACCAGGGCGCTATTTTCTGATCAATCACATAGACCTCATCACTGGAGTAATAGCTTCACGTCTCTAACCCACTGTCTTTCAAGGAGAAAAATGAACCCTGACTGTATCACTGAAGATTTCATTTGGAAAATGATTCTGCTGACTTTAGAGACCATTACAATTAGCTGTGTATGACCTCTGGGCACATCCTCTGACCCAGAGGTCAGAGGTTAGAGTTGTCAAGGCTGCAAAATAGTGCAAGAGCTCCCACATGTCCAACCTCAGCACAGAGCTTTTGGATTCCTCATTTTAAAATTCCTCTCCCCAAATGGGGCACCTGGGTGGCTCAGTCATGATCTTAGGGTGGCGAGATTGAGCCCCGTGTCGGGCTCCACACTCAGTGGGGAGTCTGCTTGAGATTCTCTCTCGCCTCTCCCTTTGTCCATCCCCCCACTTGCACTCTCTCTCTCTTTCTAAAAAAATAAAATAAAATAAACTCCCTCTCCCCGAAGATCATCAGTTCACAAGACTGCACACTACTGGCTCGATTAGTACAGGATGTTAGCAGAAGAACTAGTGATTTTCTAGAACTATTCAAAGAAATATTGGAGCATAAAAACATGGAAGGGGAAAAAAAAAACAAAGACTAATACACAGAAAATGCCATCTAACACAAGTAGATAACATTTAATGAGCACATACAAGGCAAGCACTGTTCTTGGTATTTCACAGGTATCAGTTCATTTAATCTCACACTCACCATCAAGATAAGTACTACCACTAGCCTCTTTGTACAGATGGAGAAACTGAGGCACAGAGATGAGAACTAAACTGATCACTCAGTTTGTGCATCCAGGCAGACCTCAGACCCTCCCCTTGACCACCATGTTATATCTCCTGACCACCAGCCTTTAAAGGGGAAGACAACCTCCCCCCTCAACCATTCCTCCCTTTTGTTTCAAGGAAAGGAAAACAAGCGAATTCACTTCTCCTAGTTGAAGAGTAGACAGCAAGGCTCTATGTTGTTGCTGAGTTTCAGGTATTTCTTCTCCCCTTCATCAGTGGTCAGCTGGACAATGAAGAACTGGCCCAGCCAAAGGGTACATGACCTGGTGCTTAACATCACTGATCATTAGGGAAATGCAAATCAAAACCACAGTGAGATATCGCCTCACATCTGAAAGAACGGCTAGTATCAAAAAGATAAGAGATAACAAGTGTTGGTGAGGATGTGGAGAAAAGGGAACAAACCCTCATGCACTGTTGATGGTAATGGAAATTGGACGACCATTATGGAAAACAGTATGGAAGTTACTCAAAAAATTAAAACTAGAACTACCATATGATCCAGCAATCCTATTTCTGAATATATATCCAAAGAAAATGAAGTCAGGAGCCTGAAGAGGTACTCCAATGTTCACTGCAGCAGTATTCACAATAGCCAAGACATGGAAACAACCTAAGTGTCCATCAATGGGTGAATGGATAAAAGAAATTGTGGTATATGTGTGCAGTGGAATATCAGTCAACGACACAAAAGGTAAAGAAATGCTGCCATTTGCAACAACTTGGATGAAACTCAAGGCCATTATGCTAAGTGACTTAAGTCAGTCAGAGAAAAACAAGTACTGGATGATCTCACTCACATGTGGAATCTAAAAGAGCCAAATTCATAGAGACAGAGAGTAGAATGGTGATTGCCAGGGGATGGTGGGTGGGAGAAATGGAAAGATGTTGGTCAGAGCATACATACTTCTAGTTATAAGATGACTAAGTCCTGGGGATGTAATCTACAGCAGGGTGACTACAATTAACAATACTGTACTGTATACTTGAAAGTTACTTAGAGAGTAATTCTTGAATGTTCTTACCACCACCACCACCACCACATGGTAATTACAGGAGATGAGAGAGGAATTAGTCTTACTGTGGTGATCATTTCACAATACATACATGTATCAAACCATCATGTCGTACACCTTCAACTTGTTATATGTCACTCACATCTCCATAGAGCTGGGAAAAACAAAGAACTGGCCCATTCTAAGAGTAAATGGGCATTTGCTCTGTGGGGAGGTGGGTATGAGTCTGGTCTACAGGGACAAAACGGGGCTTGAATATTTGCCATTTGCTTCCTTCCTTGTTGGACCACTGGCAAGATGGGCCCCAGGTTCCTCTTCTACGAAATGAGTTTGATAATATCTAACCCCCAGCATCCTAATGGTAGTTCAAAAAGCTCCTATCTACAAAGTGCTTGGTGTGGTGCTTGAGACACCAAAGGGAATCAGTAAGTGGAAGCTGTTATCATACACACTGGAGTTATGAGATATAACCTGCGTGTCCCCCGGGCTGGCTCGGGTCTAGGAGTAGCACAGAGACCTGCCCAGGAAGGATGTTTCCCACACCCAAAATCATCAGGAAGCCATGGGTTAAAATCCTGCTTTCCTTGTTAGGAGGAGCACTGGGTGTTGTATGTAAGTGATGAATCATTAAATTGAAACCAATATTATACTCTACGTGAACTAACTAGAATTTAAATTAAAATTTGGAAGGAAAAAAAAAAAAACAACCCTGCCTTCCTCTAGGAGCTCTGCCCTGTGAGGACCGTCCCATGGTTCCCACTACTATCCAGTAGATCTCAGAGTGAAGCCCTTATCTACTGATGTTTGCTCTTTGGGGAACCTCAGGGAAAGCTCAGCTGAGCATTAAGTGTAGAGAAGAGCCTGGCCTATTCAGAATTATCTGGTGTCCCAGCCTCTCTGAGACCTAGATTCTCTGCCTCTGGATATGCTAGTGTGTGTGCAGGCCCATGCAGCAGAGGGCCTGGGGTCCAAGATCTAGTGGTCCCTCTCCTGCCTGACGGTGGTCAGTCCCAACCTCGCCGCCCAGGTGGAAATGAGGATAGAGCTGATGCTTTCCCTCAGAGTAAAGAGCTATTCTGGCTGCTTTGCACCCCGAGTAGCATGGCTGAGAAATAAGCAGAGGAAGAGCACTTGGGTCCACCTCTTTCTCTGACCTCAGGTGGCCCCTGGCCGCCAGGACACCGGTTACCCATGCAATGCCCGGTTCTGCCCTGTGGCTCCCAGCCCCTGCATCCACCCCCAGCCCCGAGGACTGTCTGAGCACAGCTGCTGACACAGCCCTTCTGGTCCCGGGGCCTCGGGAGGAGGCTGGGATGTTTACTTTTGTTTCCCAATAACTCCCGTTTCCAAGAGCTCCCCGCCAACTGGAGAGGGAGGGAGTTAGCCACAAACAGCCATGTCCAAGGGCAGCCCAGGGCTGAGGCAGAAGAGAGGCCACACGGGGCCGTGGGCTCTGAGGGCTGGCCGTGGTACATCTGCCCCAAGGGCCTGCACTCCCTCGTGCCCGCCTTCACCAGCTCACTCCCAACAACACCCTTCTTTTGGATCGCTCCTCGGAAGGCAGTGAACAGGAATTACGCTGCAGAAGTCCCGCTTGGGTCACAGAATAAAGGATGGGGAAGAGCCATGGTGAGGGGTGGTCACAGGGGACCCCTGAGTGGCCTGGAATCACCAGGTGCCGGGAAGCGTGGGTAGCTGGGGGCAAAATGCCACTGAGAGTTGGGCGGGGTGAGCAGACACCAGCACAAACACTGCCCTCTCTCACCCTCCATTAGAAGCCATGTGGTTCCCAGGGAGGCGCCCGGACGTAGGAGCTGGGAGACCTGGGTTCTGGTCCCAGCACTACGGCTTCCTAGTCTCATGGCCTTCATCTGTCAGGGCCCTGCTTGTTTTCTCTGCAGAATGAAAATAGCCCCCGGGATCAGTATTTCCCAAAGGGTGGTTCTATGGTGCACTACCAGCAGCACAGGCCCGCCCCTCCCCCATTCTTGGAGGTTCGAGTTGCCACGAGGACTCACACCTGCACACCCTCGGTACCCCGAGATACACGATGAACAGTACACCTCGACACTTCATGGGCACCTGAAACATTTCAAGCAATCCCTAGAAATGCTCCAAGTATCACTCGCAAGTAACAGGCAGCAAATTATTACTATTCTCGGGAATGAATCAACTTGAGATAATTAAGACTGACCCTCAAATTCCGGAAAGCCTTTGAAGAGCATCAAATGAGAGCTTCCAGAAAGTTCCCCAGAGAAGCCAAGCGCACCGATTACATCTTGGATGAGACAGAAATTCAGTTTCCCTAGTGCCCATGCTGTACAAGCATGTTTGCGAATGCGTCGGAGATTTATCGTCCAGGTTTCATCTCGTGACTTATTAATGCCCATCATCTTCAAAGATGCTGGCACTTGTACTGCTCCCTGTGCCCAATTTCTACCAGCCTCGGGAGTTTTGCCCAACTTGTCTGCACACACCCATCTCATTGTGTTGCCTCTCTTACTATATTTGCTCACCCTGAGAAATGATTCTGCACCAGACGCTGGCTTGGCTGGGTGCTAAGAATGTGAACATGCATGAGAAATGACGTACCCCCAAGAAGGTGGGCAGGTAGGTCAATAAGGGATTTGTGATGGTTTATGATGGAAAGTGATCTGAGCTAAGGCCACCATGAGAGGCGCTTACGGACGCTCTGGGGGCCCAGGGAAGGGACGCTGCCTGCAGATTTGGTGCCAGCTGTGCCCAAAGCCACGTAAGGATGGTTGTGAAGCAGGAAGGGACTCTGCGGGCCGGTGAGAGCATTCTAGGCACCAGAAGGTAATGCAAAGTCCCAGGGGCCTCCAGGCGCACAGTGTTTGGGGAATGGAAAGTGCAGGTGAGTCACAGCAAGAATGTGTATTCGAAGGCTGGCAGGGGTAAACAACGGCACTGGAAAGGTAGTTTGGGGCCACATGATGACTGGTTTGGCGCGCAAAAGTAAGGAGTTTGACCTTTATCCTGGAGACAGAGGGCAAACACGCAAAGACTGTGTATAGAAGGGAGTGGTGTGATCAGGTCTGAGTTTGAGAAGGATCAAGCAGAAAAGACATGAGAATGAATTCACACAGGTGTACCCCACCCATCGGCTGTGCTCTCAGGGATAGTTCTACTTGGGTGCAAACGTGAAGGATGAGTTGGAGGAGGAAGGCAAGGCCATCTAGGGGACCTGCTTCAGTCGTTCAAGTCAGACATGATGATGGCTCTGAATGGGGAAAGTTAGCTGACAAACCAAAGACGTTTCAGACACTGAAGCAAGATGCCCTAATGATCAAGTAAATGATCGAGTAAATGGCTGCACCAGCGGGTGGGAGGCAGAGTTGTGACACTTCGGAAGTGTCAAGTGGGATTCCCAGGTTTTTCTGGCTTTGACACCTGAGCGACTGGCGTCCCCACTAACTGAGCCACGGACACAGCAGGAAAAGCCCGTCTGGGTGGGGGACAAGGAATTTGGACATGCCGAGCTGGAGAGGACTGTGGGACATTTATTGGGGAATACCGAGCAAGCGGTTAGAAATGCAAGGATACAGTTCACAGGTGGAATCAGGGTGAGAGCTCCAGCACGAGTCCGTGTTCTGATGTCCTGGGCTTCCAAATCCCCACACAGCAGTGTGTGCGTGTCGGACACCCTCCATGCGTGTCTGCAGGCCCAGCACCTGCCCGGAAGTCATAGAGCCTGACACAGATGATGCAGGTGCCCCATGAAGAAATGCTTACTCAGTGTTCAAAAAAGAGGCATCACTTTTGATTCCAACTTCCATTTAAATAGAGGTGTTTCTGGTGTTCCAGGAATTCATCACCTACGATGGATCTGCTCTCCAGGAGGGTGAAGCTCTAATCTAACTCAGAGGATACCCCACAGCCCCACACTGTGTTTGGACCACCCTGTGCTCAGAAGGCCGCTCTCTCTTGCATAATATAAAGAGTTTCTATCACGCAGAGATCTTCCCGTCATTGGGGTTGTTTTCACACATTCTCTGGCTTGGAAAAGTAATTGGCTTAAGAGAGTCCCATTACCTTGGACGGCTTTTGAAAGTGAAGTAAACAAGAGACTGAACGATGATGGCAAGGGAGCTCATAATGAGCTTTCCAATTATTTTATTATTATCAGACTTTGCTTTGGATAAAGAGCTGGTCCCATGAAATGCGTTTCACGGAAGTATGGGAAGGCAGACAGAATCACGGGGGATGTTTTTCAAATCGTAAGTAGGCATTTCCCTAGTTCTGGAAGATTCTGAAGTCCTACCTCCAAAGAGCAGTTGCATCCCTCTGGCAGGGCCCAGGGTTAGGGGGACTTCTCTCCTAAGAGCTGAGCTCCCAGGCCACAGGTGCCTGATGCATGCCAGGTGAGCTGAAATGACCTAAGGAGGTGGTGGGAAGAAAGCCCTTCTAAGACGTCAAGTTGTGTGCACAACCTGTATCTTCAAGGACTGAACCGAGACCCCACGGAAGAAGCCACGTCACTCCACACACCTGCCAGGTCAGGACCACGTGAGATTCTGAGAGCCTCGGAGCCTGTGCATTCCCATGTGTTTTCAGATAAGGATTGGCCAGAACAAAATCGAACAAGATCGGTCATAAAAGAAAAACTTGTTCACACTATTTACAGGACATAGAATGTTTGTGGGTGGAAGTTCATGCCACAAAAGACTGATAAAGGACTTAAAGATTTCTGAGCAAAAGGCTTGTATGCAGTAAATTAGAGGGAAAATTCTTTCATTATCAGACACTGTGGTCGCTAAAAGAGGGAGGCTACCACACTTCACCAGATCAGTATTTGCTAAACAAAGGAGCTTGGAATTTCCTCAGAATCAAAACACAGGTTCATTGACCCCTCTATATTTTGTTAAAAAAAAAACAACAAACAAACTAAAAACTAAAAACTAAATGTGAATGGATTGCAGATTAGAGACTCTAGGTTTTGTTACATAGGATCCACTGTTTCTAAAGTTCCTCTTGGGTTGAATTTGTCCCAAAGGGAACATTTAATCAAACTTGGGGGCACCTTCCTAGCTATCCAATTATTTGGTGGCTGGGAACTAGAATCAAATCTACTTTGGTATTTCTCTTTTTTTTTTTTTTCCTAGACCGAGTGTTTTTACAACCCTCTATTGTTCTCTATTTTCTTACAAAATAAGGCCACTTGTTGCTAACAGGCTTATTTGCCTTAATGCATGCATTCAAGCATCCTCTGGTTGATAATAAGGAATTTATAAAATTTTGACATTCTTCTCTCCAGAGGCTGACGTGGGGGAATCTCACTGGAGCCACTCGACAGGCCTCCCCCTGAAGCCCATGTGGAAACTGTGTAAATATTTATGGGCGGGGAGCTATATCTTAAACGCAAGAGCTCACAAGTGCTCATAAAATAGTAGCATCTCATTGGAGAAACAAAGCCAAAGGGGCAGGATGGCCCCATCTCTTCTGATCCTGTTCCTGTCTTTACCCTGGAATGGGCTTGTCAGGAAAGGGACTCAGCAGGGAGGGAACGCTGCAGAGAGAAAATGTTGGGGCTTTTCTTCTTACTTTGCATATGCCTTGGTCAGAGGATTTCTCCTAATCTTGATGCCACAGTTGGGGACAATGAAGTCATGAAACCTCCCAGGATCCAGTGAGCCAGATCCTTGTGTCTTCTCTGCGTCCCCACATCACCCCCTCCAGGCTCTAGGAGACCACAACTGTTAAACAAGGACCTAGGGGCAGCAGCGCCTTGCCTGAATTGACTGAATCTTCCCTAATCAACTCTTAATATAGGGCAAGGACAGGGAGGCCCTTCTATTTCCAACACTCTCTCCCAAAACCTGACCCATAATCTTACAACTCAAGAAAACAGAATGGTTGGGCGCCTGGGTGGCTCAGATGGTTAAGCGTCTGCCTTCGGCTCAGGTCATGATCTCAGGGTCCTGGGATCGAGTCCCGCATCAGGCTCCCTGCTCCTTGGGAGCCTGTTTCTCCCTCTGCCTTTCTCCCTCTGCCTTTCTCTCTCGCTCTGTCTCTCATGAATAAAAAAAAAAAAAAAAAAAATCTTTAATAAAAAAAAAAAAAAGAAAACAGAATGGCCCAACTAATCCAAAAAAGATACTAAGTCACCACGATTGCTCAATAAATCATGATGATAAACATTTATTATCAGCGATAGGACCATGTGGACCCAGAGAATCCCCGGACACATCTATCCCCTTCTATAATTTATGGGGAGGTTGCATCCCCTTTCGCAATGCTACGAATATTTGTACATGCTTTTGCTGATTCCAAAGTAGCTGTCTTCCCTATACTCTCCATACTCAACTGCCACCCCAAATACAGAGCTTACATCACATCACACATATTGATGTATTTTGGTCTTTGTAGACCTAATAAGAACAGATTTGCTATATCCAGTCATGCACATATAGCAGAGAGTATGTCATTTACAAGCCCCTCATTGAAAGATGAACGTGCCTTGGTTTAATTTTGCTTCTGCCCCTGGACAGAAGCAAGAGGTTCAACTGACAACCGAAAAGCGAAGGAAGTTTCAGGAACCTGTCAATATAGATCCTTTCTCCTCCCTTCAGTCCTTCCAACTTGCCTTCATCCCTACAGCCCAGCCAGGATTCCAAAGATCATTTGTTTTCAGGGTTGTTCTGTGACAGGAGCATTTATCAGAAAGAGTACCCAGGGATTTGACCTCTCAGTGGGGTGTTCTAAATCTGCAGGAAGCAGACTAGCCTGAAACATACTCCATTTTCTTTTGAAAACAAATTTGCTTCCTGAGATACATAAAAGGGTGCCCGGCACATAGTAGGTACTCAATAAATATTAGTTAAAACTCCTCAGGTTCTCTAGGTCCTTTGTTCCCTCCAGTCCCCTTTGGATGAAGCACAAATTGATGCATCTTGGGAGCTCTTTTCGGGCAAAATATCTGCATCATTCAAATTTTATCATGCTGGAGAACAGCTGTAGGAGATGAAACAATCTCAGCTGAAGTGGGAGCCCACACACAGTCACATGCTTTGAGCAGATGCACTACCATGATGGTCTACCACGGATGCCCATGAATAATGGAAAAGCAATCGAATATCCTCAAGTATTCTCATTTTCACAGCAGGGACCCAGGTTCAGCTATGGCTTTCATGTGGCAACACTGAAAATCAAGGCATGAATGAGGTCCTTCTGGAGCTCATAAGCCATCATCCTTCACCCAAGAAATGTGACCGCAGTGCTCGTATAGGAAGACATTGTGTAACTTACAAATCCATGCGCTCTAGAGTGTTGTCTACCTTGACACAAGCTCTTGAATGAATGGATTGTGTGTGTGTTTCTCCTCAACAGCATCTAGCATGGTGACATATGCGCTTGGTGCTGGCAGACGTTTGTTGCTATTGTTTGATAACGACAGCAGCACCAATGCGATGTCCAGGTAACCGTCCCAGGTGTTTTGAGAGTAGAATACAGGCATACCCTATCTTATTGCATGTCTCTTTATTATGCTTTGCAGATATCGCATATTTTACAAATTGAAGGTTTGTGGCCACCTTGTAGGGAGCAAGTCTGTTGGCATCATTTCTCCAAAAGCATTTGCTCACATCACATCTCCGTGTTACATTTTAATAATTCTCACAATATCTTACTCTTTTTCATTATTATTCTATTTGTTATGGGGCTCTGCAATCAGGGATTACAGCTCACTGAAAGCTCAGATGATGGTTAGCCTTTCTCAGCAGTAAAGTATTTTTAATTAAGGTACATATATTGGTTTTTTTTAAGATTTATTTATTTGAGAGAGAGAGGGCGTGGAGGGATGCGGCAGAAGGAGCGAGAGAGAGACTCTTAAGCAGACTCCGCGCTGAGCACAGAGCCTGACTTGGGGCTCAATCTCATGACCTGAGCCGAAATACCAAGAGTCGGACACTTGGCCGACTGTGCCACCCAGGCGCCCCTGTATATTGTTTATTTACATGTAATGCTATTGCACACTTAAGAGACTACAGTACAGTATAAACTCCACTTTTCTATGCACTAGGAAGCCAAAACATTCGTTTGACTCACTTTACTGCAATATTCGCTTCATTGTCTTGCTCTGGAACCGAACCTGCAATATCTCCAAAGTCTATCTGTATATCTCCCAGAGATCTGGTTAGAACACAGATATAGCGACCCAGCTTGCATCGGCAAATATCAAGCTTCCTTCATCTTTGGAGAGAGAGTGAACAGCTGATAGTAGATGGTGAATACCCTCCTATAGCAGCCCAGGAGAACTGGCAAGTTGGTGAGAACTGGCCCAGGATATGAATGAATCAAGGATCTAAAGTTAGAATGGCCACAGTGTACAAGGAGCTGGTTCCCTCCACACATCATCAGTTAGGGCACACCTGGGCCTCTCTGTCACCACGAAGACACCTGTCTCTGTTCAGAGTGTGGGTGACAGCCGCCCCCTTCTATGGCTGTCACTCTGAACCACCCCCTCATTTACTGCAGTACCTCCCAGAAAGGGAAATCCTGCTCCCTCCAGATGGTAAACACATCTGTGAAGGAGACTTTCAACCCCGAAGACCAAGAAGGCCAATGACCGTGAGTTAGCAGAGCTGTGAACTGCAGGATGATGCCACAAGCAGAATGCCCTGGCCTCAATTCCTGGAAGTTCAAAGTGAAATCTCCCGAGCTAGAAGAGCTGGAACATCACAGCTGAGTTCAGTTCTCCGGGGGGGGGTGACGGGTGACAGATGTTCCCCCAACCATGGACGTTATCACAGAATCAGCTCAACCCCCTGTATTCAGGAAATTAAGAGCAGTCACCACAGAGCCCAAGTGTGATCTGCAAAAGTGTTTGGTTTTTTACAAATAGATACTGTTCTCCCTGCTGCTTGAACCAAGCAAGGAGATTAAGTGCTAAGCTTCCCCTCAAGCCTGCAAATTCCTGCAAAGCAGGAGCTGTGTGTTTAGAATTCAACATCCCCACTAACTGGGACATTGTAGGGGCCCAATAAATGCTGAATGCATTCAACCCCTGACTCCACAGATAGCTTCACAGCCTCCTCTCAACATTTATCTTCAACATGCTAAGTTTGCTAGAGTACGCACAGGAAAGAAAATACTCGGCTTTCCTTTACCAACCAGGAAGTTCTTAAAGACAAATAAAACAGCCACGAGGAAAATGTAGAAAAGAAAAAAGAAAGTGAGGTGGGGGGGGGATAATGTGAGTGGGACAGGTGGCCTGGACGCATGGAGGACAGGGTACTGGGGATTGGTGTGAACCATGCCTTAGAAAGGCTCTCCAGACACCCCCCTGGTGAAATTCTGAACTGCACCGCAGGATTTCAGCATCACACTCTCAGGAGTAAGGATCCATACACCTTCATTTTTAAACACACTCCCTAAAGCTTTGTCAGTGTGAGCAACACTCATCTACAGACTACAGAGGGAAGCGTTGGGGATAAATTCAACCCCTCCCCCAAATTTCTCCCCACTCTCCCCACTCACTCTCTGTTCCCCCTTTCCCAGGTCATCCCCCTTTTTAGGACTGCTGGCTCCCTTGGCTCCATTCCTGCACAGGTGGTCTTAGGCCTGCCAAGGAGGAGCCCCACTCAGACTACATTTCCCAGACTCCCCCACGGCTGGTTCTCCCCAACCGGTACTGAGCCCTAGAGAACAAGGAAGGTAGAAGTGAGGCAGAGGCCGCTCCTCACAGTCACCGAGGTATTAGATTCATCCAGGGCCAGCTACGACATGTGCAGAGACCAGTGCAAAATGAAAATGCAGGGTCCCTTGTTCAGAAAGCAGGGAGGAAAGTTTCTCCTTCCTTGCACGGTCTCTTAATCTGCCAGGGTGTTTGTTGTTTGCTTCTTACTGTCACAGAGATCCTAGGCCAGTGACCCCCTCCCCGCCCCCGCCACCCATACCAGCACCGGGGGCGGGAGGAACAGCAGAGGGAGCAGAACCCACCCTGGAGAGGCCACCCGGTGGTACGGACGGAACCTAAGCCCCCAGAGCATGCTGACTGGGCTTGACTTGCAAACCACAAATGCAAAGGTAAAGCGATTTCAACATTTCAGGATGGTCCTGGATGTCTTGCCCACCATAGTAGCAGGTCCTGAGGAGCAGGTCCTAGCTCATGAGCCAGGGGGCAGGGCTGATGCCAGAGCCTCGGCATCTTAGGAAATCCCCAGATTTGGATCATTCTCTGCGTTCCTGATCCTTCCCCGCCTCCTGGCCTTGGCAAACAGGGACTCTCCCTGGAATCATTCCGAGAATCATTCTTGGCAGTTCTGCTTCTCTAACACTTGCAACTCTGCCAGTACCTGAACCTCTCTGTTATAGGCTGGCTGCGCCCCCAAAATTCTCATGTTGAAGCCCTGCCCCCTGGTGTGATGGTACTGGAGGTGGGGCCTTCTGGAGGTGAGGGCATCAGGGTAGTGTCCTCATGATGGGATTGGGGCCCTTACAAGAAGAGGAAGAGATCAGTGCTCTCTTGCGCGCTTGCGTTCTTTCTCTCTCTCTTTCTCTCTTTCTCCCCCTCTCTCCTGGCCATGTGAGGACACAGCAAGGTCTGCATGCCAGAGAGCTCTCCTAGACACCAGACACCAAATCTGCTGACCTTGATCTTGGACTTCCAGCCTCCAGAACTATGAGAAATAAATGTCTGTTGTTTAAGCCCCCTCCCCCTGGACTGTGGTATTCTGTCACAGCAGCCCAGCTGACTAAGACACCCTGAAGTACTCACTCGGCACATATACAGGAGTTTCTGCTTTCTGCAGCGGAACCCTGACCCGTGGAATCTATTGTCCCAGAGAGAGCTCTGGGTCCCAGGCCCCTGGGCGTGGCTACATCTGGCAGCCTGCCGGAGTCAACCACTTCCTGGGACCCCCCCGAACACAGAGCAGGCTGGCCCAGTTGAGGACCACAGGATCAACCTTCTGTAAACTGTGTGGTTTTTTTTTTACCAGGAAAGTGAGTGTCTGAAAAATTATGCATTTCCCAAGTAGACAAACTGCTGGTAACCTAAAGTAGCCCTTGACCTCCTGATCATAGGAAACACATCTCCATCTGAGACATTGAGAAATGCCTGAGTTCACTGACTCCCTGCGAATTTACTGCAGAGAATGGGAAGGGCAGAAAAGGCAGAGTCCATCATCACTGGCTCTGTTGGTGGGTGGCTCCATGTTCCTCTAACTCTTGATTCTATGGAGACTGAGGAGTGTTGACAGTCTCAACTGAAGGCATTCATAAGGCAAGAAAAATACGGCTGGGATCAGCACATCTCAAAATGTCACTTTGCAATTAGTTGCCTATAAAAATAAGGATCACACCTATAGACTTAAGCATGACTGAGCAAAACAAACTCATTTTGTATAAAAGAAATTACTACACCTTGAAACACTTGGCGTAGACCTAATAGGTGGTGGCTTGTTTTTGTTTTCTTTTTTTTTTCCCTTTCCCCAAATCATATTAATGACAATTTGACATGGCCAAGTGTTCCTCCCTGTAATGTGGATGCCATCAGGCTCTTAAGATGAGCTCATCTCTCATAATGACACACACATAACTTCACTCTCAGGTTTTAATTAGAGAAGAAGGGATTACAAATTCCCATTTGGCACCACAACTGCCTGACCAAAGGTAATTACCAATTGAGTGGCCTGAGTTCGGGAAGAAAGATAAGCCCAGAAGGATCTAGGCATGGGGGAGACGAATCAAGTCCAAAGACCACAAAGGATTTTATTTTTAAGAAATAGTCAGAACTAGAAGATACAGAAAAGGGTTGCAAACAGATAGAGGACAGTGGTATACTGTTGACAGATAGGAAACAGAAGGCACACCTCAATGCCTACTGCACTTCCACCTCATTCATTCATTCATCCATTCATTCATTCATTCAGTAAATGCTTATTAAGTACCTGCTATGTGCCCAGCACTATGCTTGCCCTACAGGTGCAGAAACAAACATCCGTCAATCCTCATATTTAACAAACTCTAGTCCACAGGGACTAGTCCGCATGATCCTATTGTGCAGAAAAATTACATAGTGCTTTTAAGTGAGTTGGGAAACGATGGTCAGGTGTCTACTACTTGTTTCTATAAATAAAGTTTTATTGGAACTCAGCCCACCCCCTCATTTACATATTCTCTACAGCAGCTCTTACCTTACGGCAGCAGAGTTGAGCAGATGCCCGCATGGCCTGCATGGTTTAACATTGACTGTTGGGATTTTTCCAGAAAACATCTACTGACCCTCTAAGTCTGGTCTAAGAGAACAAAATGGGGCCCTAACTTAGACTGGGGTTTAGGAAGGCTTCCTAGAGGAGGTGGCATTTCAGAGACATCTGAGAGACAAGGAAGAATGAGCCAGTTGACAAAATGCCAACTGGTCACAGCAGAGGATTGAGGGGTAGGGCTGGGCTGACAGCCACTGGGGAGGACCAGTCCCTGTCCCCCAAACCTGGTCCTGTACCACCTTTGCAATGTCCCTATTTAGAGGGAACTGACACCCAAGATGGTCCTTTAAACAAGATAATTTTATCTCTTAAATTAATTATTGACATGCAAAAGAAAGATACCTCTGGCTGGGAAATTATCAACCTGATCTGTGATTTCAGACTTTACATCTATCCTGAGAAATACTGGAGAATAAGAAAAGTCCTGATTTTCAAAATAAAAGGGTGGATTCCAGAAAAGAAAAGGATCCATGATGCCTGACGTCATCCCCCTTGAAAATTCTAGATTATTAAATGGAAGTTCTAGAAACATCGTGAAAACCCTGAGGTGATGACTCTGAGCCACACCAACCTCCTTTCCTATCTTGGCAGCGTCACCAGGGTGGGTGACCGGTCAGAAGAATGCCACACGTAGATCGGATGCTCATTTCAGCCAAATGATCAACCAAAGCCTTTTCATATTTCCTTTGATAAAGGAAGAGACAAATAGGCTTTCAAAAACCCTATCATGCAGATGTATTACTGACTGCACAATCATAACCAGAGAGTACAATGAAGTAGGCAGGGCTGGTCTTCTTGGGTCTTCCTCACGTGGTTGAAGCCCTCCCAAGTGAGAAAAGCAAAGGTTACTTTTTCAGAGCTTGCCAGGGCAAGTGACTGAGCCACCAGCCCTTGAGTTTGAAGGAGACTCAAAGGCAACAGAGGAGTGGGAGGCTCCACTCTGGACTAGAACCTGTTGGCCTGGGGAGGCTATAGTCAGGCTAACTAGAAGCAGGGCATCCTCTGTGGCTGACTGGGGGAGCATACTGGGCTGCCTCAGGCTGGTCCTACTCTGGGAACAAAGACAAAAATTAGAGAAGTGCCAGTAACTAATCAAGTCTGGGCCATTTAGGGCCAATTGCCACTGGGATTATTGGTTCATTCCCTGGACTGGCTGCTGCAGATTAGAGGTCAGAGTCCTAGAGTTACATATGGCCTGGCCACTATCTATCTGCATAATGTCCCTACCTACCACCGCTCTGTATCTAACATGGTGAGAATAATAGACTGCTGGGGTGGATTTCCTTGAAAGTGGCAGGAAGACAGTTTGCTAAGTAGACAAAACAAGCAATTCATTAGCCCCAAATTCAGAGGAGATAAAATTAAAAATCAAATATCTTCCCCAAGGAAAATCAGGGTCATAAAGATTGATGAAATGTAAATGCACTGCAAGAGTAGCTGAAACAATCTTCAGCAAAGTCGGTTTACATGGGTCCCATCAATGCCCAAGTAAAGCAGGTGACTGATTCGCCTACTGCTTGCTCTGTGACCTTGGACAAGTCACTCGGTCTCTATCAGCCATAACTGCTCAACTGTAAAATAAATAGGCTGAATTAAAATCACTCAGGTCCTTTATGGTTGCAAAATTTTACGGTTCTGTGATTCTCGTCACTTGGAGAGTTCTTTTACTCTACAAATGGCAGCTTTATGTCTGCCCAGCTAGCTATATTAATTCATTAGGAGCTGCGTTTGAAAAAACAAAACACACCCATGTTTTGTAAAAGTTCATTCATTCAACAATAATAATGGAACAGTAACAAGGAATAAAACACTCTCCCTGGTGCCATGGGAGAAACAAAGAGAAAAGACCCAGCACCAAAGGACTGGAGTTGAGAAGTTAAATATGCACATAATTAACTCTAAGCAAGAAACGAAGTATTCAGTGCCCTAAAACGATGCAAGAAAGTGCTACAGAAAATGACAAATACTATGTACAAGCTGAGGGGCTTCCCTAAAGGTGGTAAAAAGAATCAGCTAGTAATTGCATTTTTTAGCCTGCTGTAATTGGCAAAGAATTTTTGTTTGCTCCCATTGCTCCTCCTCAACTCCTCCGCCCTCCCCTCACCCCTGGCTTTGGGGTTTGGCACATCAGAGTCACACAACAGATCTCTACTGCAAAGGGCATTTTAAAAGACGGTTTATGCCAGGATACTGACAACTCTACATTTGACAGGATGTTCTGGCCAGAGAAAACCCAGTCTCAGAAATTACTAAATAATTGCCATGAAGGGGCACAAATGTTCCCGAGGCTGATTTTTCCTTAAAGTCTCTGTTCCTCGGAAGTGGTAAATGCTGAAAATTGCCATTTCCTGCTGTCCTCCACCCCCATCTGAAGCTATTCACGGTGTTGGAGGGGTGGGTTTCTAAAAAACGTAGCTTCCTAACACTTAGAAGGCCTTCCATTTCCACTGGCAAGAGGGGTGAGGGAAGATTTTTCACGTGCCCCTTCCTGCCCCAGGGAAGCCTGATCTTTAAGTCCTGCAGCTCTCCTGCTACTACCCCAAAACGCTTCCATTTTCTCCAACTTAAGAAAAACACATGCAAATCACAAAACACAGAGCGCCCTCTGCCCAGGAAGCACAGCCGCCCCCTGCAGGCATGCTTTTCAGGCTGCCTCCAGCCACAGTGAGCAAGTCAGCGTCTCTGAAACAACAAACAACTCTGGGTCACATTTTCTAAGTCCTTTCCCTATGACAAAAATGATACACAAGAGGCACCTTAAATTGATACCACTGTCTCTTGTTTAATGTGGATCATAAGTAACTTCTTGAGCAGCCACTGCTAATGGCATATTGATTGTCCTGTCTGGGGCAGGGTGGGGGCAGGAATGTCCAGATCAGTGAAAAGGCTTTCTTTCTCTATTACTTCCTTTTCAGGGTGAGACAGAGGTTGAGCAGGTGCACTGTGGGGAGTAGAGAGACCTGCAAGCCGGAAACAGGAAGTTCTAAGAGACCAATGGCTCCTGGCTTGTCAATTACTAAAAACAAGCACCCAAATACTGACTCAATATTTACTAAATCTGGCAAGAGATTTGGAGGTCCCTCCTGGTGTTTGCATATTTTCACAAATCCCCAAACAATTAGCAGGCGCTTTTTGAGAGCAGGGTTTCTCTTTGTTTTCCTGCAAACTCTCATGGGTGTGCCTATTTAAATTCTGTGACTAAAAGCCCTTGGGGATGATGCTAAGTATGCAGTCAGGGTGCCTAATCATTATTCTTAACAAGTTCACCATCTTCGTGTGGCCAAACCAGCTATGGGACTCTCCCCACCCAGTCGCTAGCGTACGCATCTGGCAGAGCTCTGTGCTTTGCAAGCTGGAACCCATATGAGATAACCAAGGGACAAAAGCAGCTGCGGTCCCCAAATGCCCTGCCAATTACGATAAGTACTGAACTACCCAGGTTTTTGTTTGTTTGGTTGGTTGGTTTTGCTCCCTTTGGAATATTCCCTTACTTTATCTTGAGTTGCTATAAACTAACTCATTTCAACAGTAGATAGATGTAAATGCCTTTACTTAATATTGATGTTCTCCTGCAAAGCTGCATGTAAATATATCCTTTAGAAACAACAACAAAAAAAAACAACTAAGAAAGTCGCTGTTGTAAAAAGCTTGAAGGCAAAATCTTTGATAACTCAGTATACCCTTTTACAGCCAGCCAGCCATTCCTCATTCATCTCTTGCGTTTATTGATGACAGGCTCATGCATCTACAGAGCAATCTACAGAAGTGCAAAAGCAAACCCAAATATTCTCCTTTGAGCACTGAATAAGAAAAGGAGGGTGAAAATATCTTCCTAAAATATGTAAAAATGAATTGCTTTCTTACAAGAAGAAAACAAATTTCATGGCAATCCGCACAAATCGCTCCACCTGCAGATTCCTGGGGGGCCCTCCCTGCTCTCATCCTACCTGCTGTGTTAGTCTGGTCCAAGGATTCTCAACCCTGGCTCCACGTCAGAACCGCCTGGGGGATTTTTTAAAAATACTCATGTCTTGACCCTAGTCCCGGAGATTCTGATTTAATTGATCTGGGATGGGTGATTTTAACATGCAGCCAGAGTTCAGAACCACAGGCTGTAATCAAAGTCGATAAATCACTGCAATCCATCACCTCACCCCGAATAAATGTAGACAACTAGAAAGTCAATATGCTGAAAGTTCCAGATCTCTCAGAATTTTGTATACAGGATATTACTAGAGGGGCTACAAACTGTTGTTTGTGCCCGCTTATGTTGGGAGGTCGGAGTGTATTTTAGGACAGGAGTGGGAGATGGCTCCTCGAATTGTCGCTCAATAATTTTAGATTATTTACCACCACCACCTTCTCTCAACGCTGCAGGGATGTCTGTTTTCCTTTAAAAGGAAAGGAAGCTATAAAATCAGAGCATGGTACTCAGAGATTCATGTCTAACTAGACAATTCACAGAACAGGACACTGAAGCCAAGAATAAATAAGATGAAAACTGCTAAAGGGAACTGAGAGGAAACCAAGAAAAGTAGACAGTGATCCAAATTTTCTTGTAGGGCATGAGGTTTAAGAGTAGGCTCGGCCCCTAGGTAGCTAGCCAGCAGCCTCTGTGGCTCATGTTCCTTAGCAGTAAGACAAGAGCACTGACTTTTCTCCGAAGCTGCTCTCAGTCCTGGGGCTAGACAAGCAAGCCCTTACCTGTCAGTCATGGCCTCGGAAAAGCCAGTATAGAAAAAGGAGGGTTTGGGGATTTTGGGGTGTTTTTCTTTTTCATTTTTTCATTAAGAGATTGTTCTTTATTCTGAGATTCCATCTTTCCTGTATTTTTTTATAAAGTTAAGTTCATTTCTTCTGCGAAATGACTTTCAGGGTAGATTCAGTTGGTTTGGATGTGTGTCTACAAAACGGCAGCTCAATAAACGTTTCCTGAACAACCCAACACAGAGTTCGTGTACACGTAAGTAACCACGTACCGTGAGAGGCACTGGGTACGTTTTTTAACCAGCAAGAGCACAGATAATGCTCTTTGGCAGCCAGCAATTGATTAGTACTTCACAGAAGACAGATGTCCTGGCCTCATCCACAATGTATTTCAGTGGTTATATTGATCAATGGACCAACGTGAGGCAGTCTTACAGGTGAGTGAGGGGAAGGGCATTTTTCCACTCTCTGTGTCTATCTCTTGTTTCAATGCTTTGCTCTTCTTTTTCGTTCTGATACAGGCATGTCTACTGAAGACCAGGAGGAAAAGGGCAAGAGCCCTGCCCAAAAAGTGAGGTTATTTTTAGTGCTCATCACCTGGAGCATGAGAGGGAGCCCTCCAGAGACAGGAAAGTGGGACTGCAGAAGGGAATGAGGAAAGGCGGAAGGGGACAGACACCTTGGACCTTCTCTCTGTTGGCCTATGTGTTAAGGGATCTGTAAATCCAGCATTTTCCTTCCAGATGGCAGGTGAGAGATGGTAGAAACCACCTGGAAACCAGGGAAACTGGTTCCCAGACAGACCCACAGGGACTGGACATAACCCTCGGGCCACAGAGAGCAAAATATATCCCTCGAGGGACAGAAATACCTTGATTTATGGAACTCTCCATGTTTAAGTTTGCCTCTGTAATCATCCCCCAGCACTGGGTATCCTCCAAAGTGCCACATAACCAGAGGAAGAGAGACTGAAGAAAGCTTGTTTGCCTGTGTCTGAGCTACCTGTAAAGGGACAGCCATGGATGACCATGCTCCCAGGCATGAAACACCAAGCAGAGGTTACTCTTGGGGCTCAGGGGAGGCTGTGGGTCAGGCTCTCTCTCTGGGGGTGGGGGGCTTCCCTCAGAACCAGCTTTGAAGAACAGGTGTTGTTTTTAATAAAGGAAGTCAGACTATCCAACCACTGAAGTGAACCTTTGCTGCCTTCCTTTTTAGTAAGTTCCATTTGCTATTGTACATAAACACGCTGACTTTTCAGATACATAGTTGGCCTTATTTTAATAATCCTGAGCTCTTTCCTCTACCACATGGAGTCCTAGAAGATGGCACTCACTGGCAGCACTCCCAGCTTCCCCTGACCCTGACCCACTGTTCCCTCCCTTGGAACATAAGGACCTAGACAATGGCTTTCTCAAATTGAGGACAGCCTCTGGCCTCAAGGAGGTCCCTTGTTTGGAGAACAGCTCTTGGAATTAGAAGCCAGTGGAAAGTGAGTGCTCTGCGAAAGGGCAGAAAGAGAGCCATCCGGAACGCTGAGTCCTTGCTCAGCCCCTGCCATGCACAGCACCAGATAACTCTGGAAGCATCAGGCTTCAGGAGGAAATGTCAGTACCAGAGAGTTCAGGCCATGAGACTGATAAACGTTTATGTGTGTATTTAACTCTTTTGAATTCAAAACTCTCTGAGCTTTCATAGGATTCAAAACAGAAATGAAAGCAAATCTTTCTTGCTAAAAGTCAACCATCAGGATGCTCTGCCTCTCTCTGGAGGCTGAGTCTCTCCTTACAAGGCAACCTGTAAGGGTGAGAGTGAATTTTTACTACATTTTACTGCAAGCAGGACAAGTTCCACACACCTCTGCGATGGTACTAGAGACGTTCCTCTTCGGAGGAATACAACTAAGCAGTTTTAATTCCCTGACTCTCATTTAAGCGTGAACACTTTTGACAACTCTTGGTGGGGTGCTGGGTTGACAAGACACCACTCTTTTCTGGGCATAGCTCCCAAAACACCAAGAGGGGCCACCAAGGGCCACAGTTATGCCATGTAAGCCCAACGCTATCTGCTTGATCCAAGGATAACTCTTATGCCAAGACAGGCCTATGCTCTCCCAGGATTCTAAATTTGGGAAAGGAGAGAGAGAGAAGAAGAAGAGGGAGAGGACAGAAGGGGAAGGGAGAGGAGAGGGATGAGAATTAGGTTGAGTTTTACCAATGGTTATGCCCTATAAAGAGGATTATGAATTCCTAAAATGACAATCCAGAAACAGACCTGACTGACCCTCCAGGAGGGTCTTGCTTGTTCATTTTTCTCTTCGAATAGCTAAGATAAACAAGTGTTCTCCTAATAAACATCTTTTGCTTGAGCTAACCAGAATTAGTTTTCTCTAACTAATATGAAAAGGCTATAGGTCTATGTTAGGCAGCTAATATTTAAAAAAAAAAAAAAAAACAAAACACAGTAGAAACAATTTAAATACATTGAAAATACTTTTCAAAATTTTGTGAAAGACTTCATGTAGGTTTGGTGGGAAAAAGCCATTGAGTTAGGCATCCACAGTGGGCCTTCCATAGTGCTGGGGTCTGAATACTCATGGTATCAATATTCACGAATACTCAGGTTCTGAATGCTATAGCCAAAAGACCACCTGTCACAGCAGGGTCCCTAGCAAACCTCCTATTGCAAAAGGCTGAAAGAGCCAATGGCATTAGTGGCTTTCCTTGCCACAGCTGACCCTCAGTTAAAACTTACGCCAGGCATGCATCAGAGCACTCCAGTCACTGAGAGGGGTGATGATCTCTTGCTCAGGGCAGATGTTGCTGTCCTGAAGCCTCCAGCAGGCCTCAGAATGAGCCAGATGGCAAGTCCCCGAAGAGCAGCCACAGCTGTCCAGGCTGACCCTGGGGGCCCTCACAGGCTCTTGTTCTTGGTCACCCCCTTGGAGAAACAGCTGCAGGATCAGAGTGGAGACCTTGGGCTGAGACGGCTCAGTCGTGCTTTTCAGAGTGTGGTCTCCCAACCAGCGGGATCAGCATCACTGGGGAGCAGAAATGCAGCATCTCGAGCCAGAATCTGGGGCTGGGCCCAGCAATCCATAGTGCTACCATCCCTCCAGGTGATCCTGATACCTCTTAAATTGGGGAACCACCGGCTTACATCCTCTAGTTCGTTGCAAGACGGACTGGCCGAGTTGTAAAAAATATCTCAGCAAGGATATCTCCTCACTTTACCTCTTTGTAGGGAGAGCAGCCCCTGTGGTCTGAATATAGCTCCCAGCCTACCCCCGATTGTCCACAAAACTTACTGGTAGCCTTTCCAAGCTGTGTGTGATTTCCCCCTTATTTCAGTTGGTTAGCTTTTTTAAATCCCAAAATTATGACACGTTTGTATTAGGAGGCAGTATCACACACACACACACACACACACACACACACACACACACACACACCGCCCCCAGAGGCTTAGATTTGAGAAACACCTAGATTTTAAGCTCAGTTTTGGCAAGCAGCTGACCTCCCTGAACTTCCTCATCAGTAACATGGAGATTCAACACCTGCCCAATGGTGGTGTTACACAGTCGGGAGATAAATAACACAGCAACAGGAATATGTGTGCTCAACAACAGAGATGTTACCACCACCACCACCACCACCAACAACAACACTACCACCACCACGATCAGCATCAGCACCCTCATCATCATCATCTCTCCCCCACCAAATCATCTTCACGGCTTACGTCTTGGACCGTGGACTCTGTGGTTTTGGTTTTTTTCCCAGAGAATCACATGTGACTCATCCTTACTTATCACTTAAAATGTATTGCCACTCTGCCAAATAAGAGCAATATACCTGGGGGCGCCTGGGTGGCTCAGGTCATGATCCCAGGGTTCTGGGATCCAGCCCCGCATCAGGCTCCCTGCTCGGCAGGAAGCCTGCTTCTCCCTCTCCTACTCCCCCTGCTTGTGTTCCCTCTCTCGCTGTCTCTCTCTCTCTCTGTCAAATAAATAAATAAAATCTTTAAAAAAAAAAAAGAGCAATATACCTGTATAAGACCCTTGGCCTTGTTAGCTTTTTATTTACTTACTTATATAAACCTTAGGGTTCAGGCATCATTTCATGAATCAACACATTAACCAGAAACTGAGAGATTCAGGTCCAGCTTTCTGCTCTCCAAGCATGCAAAGACAAAAAGAAAAACAGGTGTCCCCAGCAGTGCAGAAATTGTTTCCACTGAAAACAGCGCTCGAGTGCTGACAGCCACTTGGCCATCATAATGTTCTGATTACTCTAAATCTGCTTGGTACAATCACACTCATGCAGTCCTTGAAAAGATAAGAACTCAGAGTGGAAACGCCACCCCAGTGAGAAAGCCCGAAACACGGAAAAGATCACGAACATGGAGATACTCAAACCGATTCAGTTACTGGCAATATCAGATAAAAAAAAAAAAAACTAAGGGCCCTAATGGAAAACAGCATCATCCCCGCTGTTGGTCTTAAAACATATCTGGCTGAAAATAGGATATTAAAAATGTTACTTTAACCAATGAACAAAGAAAAAAAGAAACAAACAAAAACCAGAGTCTTAAACAGACTCTTAACTGTAGAGAACAGATGGTCACCAGAGGGCAGGTGGGGGGGAATGAGGGACACAGATGATGGGGATGAAGAGCACACTTAGCACGATTCAGCAGAGAACTGATTCAGCAGAGAACTGCTGAATCACTGTATTGTACACCTGAAACTAATATAACACTTTATGCTGGAATTAAAAATTTTTAAATGCTATTTTAACTACGGCAAGTGTCAAACTATATGTTTGCCAAGATAATTTCTCTTACATAGGTGCCAAGGAAAATCCAACTCCTATAATTGCAGCCATCACACTAAGGAGGCACTGAGAAATCAACTCACTCTTTCCTCCTCTGGGCAGGACTATAACTATCCCTGCAGAAATTGCATTTTCTAAATTCTCCAGATAAAATACTATCATCTCCCTCATTCCAATATTAAATAAGCTTCTCTAACAGAAGATTGTTTTTATCCAACCTAAATTTCATCTGTGACTTCTGAGGGAGTTCAAAACATGCCCCCATCCCCAAAATCTGCCGCTCTGACCTATTGAATATTTTGAGTTAAAAACAGCAAAAATAAGCAAAACACACTGACCTTCCTTCTTTTTCTCAAAAGCAGGAGAGGAAATTCCCATGTGGAAGATGTCCTTCCTCTACCAGAAGGAAAGTAGCATTCTTATCATCAAGGATGAGAAGTTGAGACCAAGAGAATTCTGCACAAATGGACCTTGTTAAAATAATTCCCATCTACCTTTAAACTTCCCCACGGAGTTCAGTCATTTGTCCACAAGCCTGTCTTTGTGGCACCCAAGGCAAACGCAAGTTGGTTTCCCCAATTTCTTTGGGTCTCTATTCCTCACGAAGGCTTCTATACCACGTAACACTGGCGTTCAATGCATTTGTATGCCTTTCTCCTATTGATCCGTCTTATGTCAACTCAATCCTCAGGGCCAGCCTAAAAGACCCCTTCGGAGGGTAAAGGAAAAGTTTGCCCCCTACACTTCCATGTCCTCAAGTCCCACGTCCTGAACTTCACCCAGCCTGTGACAAACGGTGAACTCAGTGGTTTAATTTCTCTGGGACGATCTTCACTCTAAAATAAGAGATGGGGGCACCTGGGTCTGGGGGGTGGCGTGGGCTCGGTCGGTTAGGAGTCTGACTCTTGGTTTTGGCTCAGGTCATGGTCTCGGGCCGTGAGATGGAGCCCCACGTCAGGCTCCATGCTCAGCACAGAGTCCGCTTCAGAATCTCTCTCCTTCTCCCTCCCCCCTCTGCTTCTCCCCCAGCTTGTGCAGGCATGAGCGCGCTCTCTCTCTCTCTTAAATAAATAAATAAATAAATAAATAAATAAATAAAATCTTCTAAAAACTTTTTTTTAATTAAAAATTATGATTCTAAATCTTCGAGGATTTTAAAAAAAAAGCATAGTGGCCCCACAAAATCCTGGCCACTCAAATGCAGTCATAAATATATGTTAACTGATGCCAGTTGTCTTACTTCTCCAGGTTAAATCACACCAGGAGAGCTTCTGGCTCTCCTCCCAGAACCTAATCTCCAACCTCTGGCCATTCTTGTGGCTCCTCATGGAACCTTCTCGAAGTGCTCTCCTGTTCTTAGGCTGTTTCCAGCAGGACATAGTAGTCCAGGACTCCTGCTTTTTTTCTCTCTTTCTAATGGGCTTCAATGATATGTCATTTAGTCGTGATTTACATTCTATTTTTCATGTACAAAGTGGAGATGGAGCTGGTTAACAAGCCCTGCTTGAACAGTGAGGTTGTGCATACAAAGTATATTTCCCACTGTCCACAGAGTCTCAGAGGAGTTCATCTCTAGCCAGTTCAACACCTTCAGAGTCAACAGCTTTGGACACCAAGTCTATGACCCAGGAGACAAGCTGCCAGCCCCAGCAGGCTCCAATCTCCCATTGAAGAGATATAGATACAGGGAGAGAGGGAGAGAGAGAGATCATATATCTATATATTTAAACATATATTTTAGTCTGACTACATTGGTACAGCCTAGATTTCCAGTTCAAAAACACCTGTTAATCAAATTGCTTACAGATCACATTGACAAGCAAACTGTAGCCTTCAGAATTATCTACAGATGGGAGAAGTCTGGCAAATGCGGCCAGGTTTGGATAACTAAACCTTCAGGATATCCCTCACTGGGGAATTTGCCTCTGCCTGAAGACCCTATGAGGTTTCATAGGATAATCTTTGCCTCCACAGAAGACAAGTCACTGGGCTCTCTACTCAGGAAAAAATGCCCAAGGAGACACCCAAGACAAAAAGCTTAGAGTGGACACCTTTTTAAATGATTCCACCTGAGTAAGAGCAACAAGGAGGTTTTCAGGCCCCTTTGAAACCCAAAGTCACTCCCTGAACTTCTGGGTTACCTTGGTGGGAACTATGCGGATGGATGCAGAGAACAGACCCTGGCTGCTGCCTTAAGGATTATAAGCAAATTGGAGGCAGCTCAGGGTCCCCTGTGATGGCAACAGCATCCTAGAGAGGGGGAACAGGATTCCGGCTAGTTGGTCAGGAAAGGCTTCATATTTGAGCCTTGGAGATGGCCTTTCAAAGATGGCTGATATTTGTAATGGGCAGAGAGAGAAAGGGTAAGGGGATTATGGAACTGACAAAACGAAGACATCGAGATGGGATGGAATCAAACACAGTCTTTCAAGAGAGCAGACAAGAGTTCTTGTTTGCCCAGTGGCAAGAGAGGGACATGTCACGGAAGACACAGCAGGAAACAGACTGACACCCAAACATGGAGGTCTTGAATGCCAGATTAAATGGTTTGAGCACAGAAGAGCCATTCTTTAATTGAGACAGAGAGCGAGATAATGAAAGAGTGCTGTAAGATTGGGTTGGCTTTTGCGACACACAACAGATCGGAAGAGGTAGAGAGTAAAGGCTTTTGCAATTGTCCAGGTATAAGGCAATGGGAGCCAGCACAGGAAGGCAGAAGAAGGAAAAGAAAGGAAGAGAAAGACACCAGAGGGGACTTATCACCACAGGCCCAGGAAGTGGAAACAGGAGAGCAGTTCTCTCTAGTCATGCTTCAGCCCTTGTGCCGTTCCCTGTTCATGCTCTTCCCACCACTCTGGCTGTTTCTTCCGTCTTCCCAGGGCTCCTCACCCTACCATGTGCACCTGGCCACCTTCGGCTTCTGTCTGATCTTTCATCTGTCATCTCATTCATTGCATTGTTCAGCCCCAGAATTTGTTTGGTTCTTTTTTATGATTTCTCTCTGTTGAACCTCTCGCTTTGTTCATGTACTGTTTCCATGATTTCATTGAGTTTTCTATCTGTGTGCTCGTGTACTTCTTTGAGCTTCCTTAAAACAATTATTCAAAATTCCTTGTCCAGTAATTCACAGATCTCCATTTCTTTGGGGTCAGTTACTGTCAAATTATTGTGTTGTTTGGTAGAGTCACGTTCATGTCCTTGATTGTTCATGTCCTTTGAAGCCTTGCATTGGTGTGTGTCTTCCCATTCGAAGAAAGAGTCACTTTTTCTGGTTTTTACTGAGTGGCTCCACAAGAGAGATACCTTCATCTGTCATTCTGGCTAGGGATTCTGGGATTTTCTCAAACCTTTTCTATGGAGGTACCCACTCCACACTTCTTGTTCCTCTTGGGGGTAATTAAGATGATATGCATTCTCTCCACCCCACAGAGCCATGCTAGGTGCTGAGACCCTCCCATTTGTCTTCCCCAGGACAGTGACCTGACACACGCAGGTTTGCAGGTCTTCTCCCAACCCCAGAGCCAGAATGGCTTTCTGCACTTGCTCACTAATTACCTGCAAAGGCTTGTTTTTGCTACGTGTGGAACCATGTGTTGGAGCCAGCCACAGGTGAGGAGGACAGGAGAATGTGGATAAGGTGTCCCCTGGGGTCAGATGGGGGGGGCTCTGCAAGGCAAGGCTTCCCAGGGATTTGTTGGCAAAGTTCCTGATGGAGTCCATGAGTTGGTTAGTAGGAAGAACCATGAAGCAGTTAGCCGTGTCCTATGGCTTGTTCCAGCTTGAATTTAGGAGTCAGAGGACCATGGCACGTGAGGGGTGGGTGGCAGGAAGGCTTACTGGTACACAGTCAAAGTAGCCATCACCTCCTTCAAGTGCCCCATGCCTGGCAGGGATTGACAAAGACCTCCCCAGCCTACTCTAGAACAAAGAGTAGAAATGCATGTAAGTATTCTTGAGCTGACTCCATGCCTCTACTCTGTCCCTTCCTTCTGGGCCGAATTTTGAGATTGTCTGTGTCACCAGAGGGGGTTCCTTTCCTACTGGACGCTCCAACCCTACATTCTGAGCAGTAGAGGCTGGTGATATAAGACATGTGGGCGTGCTGCCTGGCTGAAATGTGCAGGATCCAGCCAGACACAAGCACAGATTTGTCTATGAAGCCCTAGAAACGTGGTTTCAAGTCGCTAGTAAAATGGCCTCCAAATTGTATTCACTCTGTACCCTTCCGGCACAAAATCCTTTTGCATCCCCCAACATCCCCCAATATGTATACTTATTTACATATGGTAACAGATCTACTACCATCCTAACATATTAGGTACATTGAAAACTTACACATTAAAACTTTTAAAAGCAGATAAAAGAAATAATTAAATTTTCGCTTCTCGCAGAAAAACCTTATTAATAATAGCACTTTCAGTGAGATCAGTGAAGCTGACCACATTAGTCATTGTTCTGTCCTTGTCACATGGTGGACAAAATGCTCCCACAAGTACATGTGTCAGCTGTCTCACAGTATGATCTTCAGGTCATGACTTCCTTCAGGAATCTTCTTAGGTTCTCGGTCTACTTTGTGAGGGTTAGTTTAGGTAAAACTAGATCATATAATCCAGAAATCCACTTAACTGAACACATGGAAACTGCCTTATGTCTTCTCAGGTGGAGGTGGGTGAGCAAGGGCACCTCTCAGGCCCATTCTTCCCTTGGAATGACTCACAGAGCTGTGTTTGTCTGCCTGACAAGCCAGGGGCCAATTCTAAATGATATTTGTCATTTTTTTTTCTTTTTTACTTTTAAAGATAAAATTATGAGTAGGTGTTCTTTTTTTTTTTTTAAGATATTATTTATTTGAGAGAGAGGGAACACAAGCAGGGGGAGTGGGAGAGGGAGAAGCAGGCTCCCCACTGAGCAGGGAGCCCGATACAGGACTCAATCCCAGGACCCCAGGATCATGACCTGAGCCGAAGGCAGACGCTTAACCCACTGAGCCACCCAGGCGCCCCTGAGTAGATGTTCTAACACTTTCTTTCTATACCCCAGTGGATCATCTCATGGGCCCCCACTGTGGAGACCACCGCTTTCAACATCAGGGCTGGAGGTACAGCCTTGCCCGTCCTCCTAATTTAAGTAAGAGACAAAACCTGGAAATCTTCAAAGTCGAAGATGTGGAGAAAAAGGCAGTCCAGGTGTTGGATTTTGAAAAATGTCCCCATTGAGGAGACAGGAAGAAGAAGAGTCTGCCAAGGAGAGAAGAAAGAGCCCTCAGAAAAGTAGGGAGGTGCTACGGACTGAACATCTGTGTCCCCCAAAAATTCGTATGTGGAAGTCCTATTGCCCAGTGTCAAGATATTAGGTGGTGGGGCCTTTGGAGGGTGCTTAACTCCCAAGGGTAGAGCCCTCATGAATGCGGGATTGGTGCCCTTATAAAGGAGACCCCTCTGAGCCCCCAAGCCAACTTCTGCCACGTGAGGACACTGCAAAAACATGCCATCTATGAACCAGGAAGTGGTATCTTGATCTTGGATTTCCCAGCTTCCAGAATGGTGAGAAGGAAGCTTCAGTTGTCTGTAAGCTACCCAGTCTCTGCTCTTTGGTTACAGTAGCCGGAATGAACTAAAACAGGAGACAAATGTACTTAATGTCATAATCAAGCAATCTGAGAGTTTTGAGAACAGGGCGCTGGCCAAGCATAGGTCAACAGGGTGTCACATTTCAGAAAAATCAAAGAGCATCTATACTTTGGAAAGGCTATGACATTTGGCAACCCGAAATTATTGGCGATCTTTGAGGAAACAGCCGCAGTACCATGGTGGGGCAGAAATCAGGTTGTAAGGGGTTAGTGACTGAGCTGATGAGTGAGGAGGTACAGCGGTTGATGTAGAAACCCTAAAGAAGTTTAGTAGTGAATGAAGGCCGGAGGAAGGAACGGAGGGAAGAGAAAAGCAGGAAGGAAAATAGAAGCGACATTCTGAAATCATCAGTGATGAAAACCACTGACTAAAAGTCAGAACTTCAGAAGATGAGTTCTCCCACTATATGCAGCCAACAATAAGTGTTTGGTCCATTTGGACCATCTTAAAAAATCCAGGCTATAGTCACTACTTACCTCATAGGCCTAAATGTTCATCCAAATGAGTATAACACATCTCAGCAGTGCTAACTGTAATACACCACCATGATATTCAAGGTCTTCATCTGTGTCTGTGCCCATCAGCCCCGCATATGGGGGAAACTGCTCCATGCCCCCTCTCTCCTACCCTGAGCAATGTGCCTGCCACAGCCAACCTCTACCCACTGGTGTCACCAACCCTAACAAGCACTGTGTTCTTCTCTTTTTTAAGATTTTATTTATTTATTTGAGAGAGAGCGCACGTGTGCATGAGCGGGGAGGAGGGGCAGAGGGAGAAGGACGAGCAGACTCCTGATGAATATGGAGCCCAACACGGGCTCGATTCCAAGACCCTGAGATCATGACCTGAGCCAAAGTCAGATGCTTAACTGACTGAGCCACCCAGGTGCCCCTGAAGCACTGTGTTCTTATGTAGGGTCGCGGGTTTGTGGCCTCATGGATTTCTGGGTTGGCCTCATTTCTCTCAGGCCAATGGGGTCATGGTAATTAATTCTGTCATTATGCATCCTACTGGAAGGAGAGAAAAATGTCCAAATGTACAGCCCTGCATCCTGCCATTGGCTTGGGTTCTCTATTTCTGTTCATGCCCCAGCACATTCCCAAACACTCAGACTTAAGAACCCGCTTCCTTCACACCTTGCCTCCCTATGTTTGCAGAGCTCCCCTGATCCTTCCTCCTCGTGTCCCAGGTGAGGTCCATGTGCCCCATCCCTTGGCCAGGACTTCCCCCAATCATATGCCAGGTGGTCTCTCAGCTTCTACCCTACCCCGCATGGCTCTGATTGGTCTTCATATGGCACACCACCTCAGGTGCTGTCTTCATCCCCCCAACATTCCCTCCCAGTCTTCCTCCATGCAAAATACTGCAGAGGTTACCCCGCTGCTCATGGAGGAGGTACACCTGTGGCACCTCTGTGCTCTGACCTGACCTCCCCACACCTGCTCACATGCACCTTCTCCAGCAATCCAGCGCCTCTTCCAGACTCAGCCCACATATTGTATCTCTCTGTCTAGAAGTGTTCCAGCTGCCCCATCCACTGAGACCTCCCTTCCCCCTGCCTCTATTCCAGAAAAGCCTACCCTCCTTCCAGGTTCCTCCAATGTCACCTTCTTCTGACTCACTGGGTGGCTATGATCAGTGTCTCTTCTGAACCTGTCTGCCAAGTGTCTGTGCCCATCCTGCAGTGTGCTCTGGCCACCTTATGCACACTTGTTGGGTGTTCCAGGAAAGCTGCCTGTCTCAACACATCAGCTCCTTGAGATGTGGACCGCATTTTATTTGTATGTGAAAGTGTGTGTCCAGTGATCAATAAGGTTCAAGAAATGAAATCTAGGAATTCAGCTCACATTAACGCCAATTTCTTTCCAGAAGGTAGTTTTCTGGCTGGAACTTTGGAGTCATTAATACAGTTTTTTCATATTTAAAATACTGGACAAGCTGTAAACATGAGAGGCAAAACTCAACCAGACTTGTTTTCAACAGGACGGGTATGTCATTGGTGGGCCATTCACACATTTCCCTCTGACTACATTTTAAAAGAGAGTATCATGCATCCCCTCTGAGAAGAATTGACAACAAAAGTGGAAATTCTATGCCAGTTCTGAGGGGGATTCAATGTACTACATTGAAACAATTTTTTGTTGTTTTTTAGTGTCAATTTCCACCTTCGAAAAGAATACAAATTTGTCACTCTCAAACATTTTGTTAAGATAAACGTAGTTATGCTTTCAAAGTGCCCGAAGATTCTATTCACTCAAAGAAATAAAGCATTCTGAATTTTTTTTTAGAGGAAAGGGAATACATCATCATGTTCCTCAATCTTCCCTTATGTGAAATTGCTATCATTCAATGCAACAAAATATACAAAGCACCTAGGATGTCTCAGGAGCTTTGCCATGTACTAGAAATACATTTGGATCTCAGATAACACCCCTGTCCTCAAGGAGCTTTCAACGCAGTGGGAAAGAAAGACAAGGAAATGGTTAATTCCTCTACATTGTGGTGAGTGGTGCAAGAGAGAAAAATTCCAGATGCTACTGGATCTCACAGAAGGGGCAGCTAAATCTGCTTTCTGCAGGGAAGTGTCCTAGATCAGAGCGTCTCAAAGACAAATGTGCAAACCAATCACCTGGGCTTCTGGTTCCACCGCACATTCTGATTCAGAGGCACTGGGACGGGACCTGGGAGTCTGCATTTTTAACAAGTTCCCAGGTGCAGATGGTGGTCAGCAGACCACACACTTGGGGTAGCAAAGCGCCAGAGGACCAGACCCGACCTGAGGCCAGACCAGCCCAGCGCTAAGGAGGAAGTACATTCCGGCAGAAGAGGGGATGTGAAAATAGGCCAGACCACAGAGCAAACCACCCCTTTTCTCTATCTTAAAGAAGTAAACGAAGGGAGGGAGACAAAGAATTAAGGCGAGGCAAGTATCTGCAATCTTGGAAGGGTGATGCGGCCTTCTTACGTAGATCTGAGAGCCCTCCAATTCAGAGTAATTAGAAGACACATCTAAATTATTTAAAAGTCTGAGCCATAAAAAATTGTTAAAGGGAGCAGAGTTATTTCAAGTACTTGTAGACTCTTGAACCTACAGCTGCCCAGGGTCACTGCCATATCTCTTTAGGTGAAAAGGTAATTACCAACATTTAGGACACTGGGTTCAAGATCTTACAAATATTCATTTTTCTAGGTAGGTTTCTTTTTTAGCAGAAGAGACAAATTTCAACTGGATCTGTATCATGGTAAACCAAATTCCAAATAACAAGATTTTATATGATAAAAATGTAGTGTAGAACACCATCCAGAAAGAGATGCAATGAAAAACATTCTAAATGATATATTGATATTATGGGTTAGTTCATTCATAAAATTATGGTTTATGCACATAAGTGAATGCAGGTCGGTACTGCAAATGGAGATGAAATTGTATACACTAGGTGAACTCTTGTGTACAGAGAATACACAAGTCTGAAGTATGTGCTCTGCAAAGTCTCACTGCCATCTGGTCACCTGACTCGGCAACAATATTGTGGAAATATCAGGCATATTTCTTGCTTATGTAATTTCTTCAAAACAAAATTTCCATTCGGAAGCTTGTGCTATATTGTTTGACATTATTGTATTTATAAAGGAAAAAACACTCATGCTAAATGGTTTTTTAAACAGGAATATTATCTTCTTGGAAAACTTATATTGACTGAATATTAATAATAGCGGACTTCATAATAACTTCATAATGACTGTCCCTGAAGTGCCTAAATGAGCTAACGCATCCAAGTCTGCATAATAAAATACTGTGTCACTTCATTAAATGACTATGTTTTGGAAAGTAAAAACTATTTGCCATATTTCTCTAGGAAATTATATCGATAAGCAACTTATTTTTTTTTTCAGCTTTACTGTGGTATAAATGACAATCAGCAACTTATTCATGGATACTCTTGGTGGGTCAGATCAGCTTATCTATTCCTACTAAACTTCTATGAGGTATTAAAAAATGAAGCACTCAAAAAAAAAAGAAAGAAAGAAAGAAAGAAAAGGCAAACGAGGAAGGAAGGAACGAACAAATGAATGAACTCTGGGCCCAAGAACAAATCCACCAAAATTTCAACCACCATATTGACATCTTTCAAGAAAACCTGAGTAGAAGCAGGTGTGGGAGTCTCCAGTTGTCCGATCAGTGGCTTTGTCCTGGAGGCACCCTACCAGGATTAAACAAACAACAAACACAAGTACAACAACAACACATCAGGCATTCCCAGAAAGAGAACTGGGTTTGGAATTGGGGAGATATGGTTCACACCAACCACATGAACCCAACCCAGGGAAGCCTTCATTTTCAAGAAATAGCTGCCTCATCCCTTTGCTCTCCAGCTAGGAGACTTGCTAGAAAGAATACCTCATGCTTGAGTGAAAACTTCTTTCTGTAAGTTTACCTTTAGACGTAGAAAACGTTACATACTGATGTATAAAAATTTGCCATTAATGAAAATTCTGTGGTTTCTTGAGCAGGTGGACTTACCCCACAAACAGTACCTTTTAATTCAGACTCTGCCCAGTGGCTTCCCCGGCCCTGCTTCACCTACCCTGGGCCACCCTCAGATGACCCAATGTCCCTCACACCTGCTCTGACGTCCAGGACAGCCTGGGAGAAGGCAGCTCTCCCTTTGTTTCTAGAACGTCCTGGAAAGGTACAGAGTGCAAAGGATCAAACAGAGCAAAGAAGGAATAGGAGGTGGGCTCAGGTGTTTCGCATGCCTTCCTGGCCTGAGGCCGGATGGGGACAGTGAAGGTTTCCCGGATTACAAGTACCCCATGGTAACACTGTCCATATTGCCCAAATTACTCCCCAGTCTACAGCTGGCCTCCTCCTACTGCACTTCTGAGAAGTACTATCTTCATTCTCTTGACAAAAAACTGGCCCAAAGGACCAACATCATCTCTAACACAGGCTCTGAGGCTGGTTCCTGAGCCCCTTTCTAGTGAATTCCAGAGAACCAGAGGCAGCATGGGGTCAGAACACAAGCGCAATCATAGCTGCCCACAGCACCCCTGCACCACCACGGAGGGGGAAGCAGAAAGAACAGCACATCTAATTGAAATCACCAGGGGACTGGTGGGACAGAGTCCTCAGTCCGTGGCAAACATACCAAGGGGCTTTTAAAGACAAGGAAGAGTTATTTCTTTCATTCTCCTAAGGGATGCTCTCCAAGGGAGCCAGTGTGGTTCTGTGGAAAGGGTTCTGAATTAGGAAGCCAGAAACCACCATTCTAGACGCACACCTGCTCAAGCTGGCTCTGTGACCTTGGGCCAGTCACTTACCCTTGCTGGGCCTGTCTCCTCACCTGGAGGTCAAGAGAATTGGACCAAGATCTCTCTAGGCTGCTTTTCCAGTTCTAATGCCCTTGACGAATGTTTGTGGAAGGAGACCAGAAGAGAGAAAAGGAGAGCATCAGTTTTCATGCTTGTTTCCAGCAAGACAAACAGCAAAGCTGACACAGTCTCAGCAACTCTGCAACTACACCGGGTACCCAGCCACCTCACGCTGCTGACGCTGTTTCCTCAGCCAGAAGCGCTTCCTTGGGCTCCAACAGGGCACCTTACAGGGACGCAAAACATGTGTGATGTAACTTCTGGAAAGGCATCTTCCCCCACTGTCCTAGTCCCGCTATTCCCACTGTCTGGCAAGATGTCCCCCGTCCATGTAATAATAGTATAAACAGCAAGCATTTGCAGATCCCATGCCATGTGCCAGGCACTGCTCAAAGCACCTTACGAGCGTTGATTCTTTAATCTCTACAACGACTATGGGAGGCAAGGACTAGTATCATCCCCATTTTCCCGACAATGGAAGCACAGAGCTGATATAATCTGCCCAAGGCCACAGAGCTCCTAAGTGATGTAGTTGGGTGAAAACTTAGGTAGGCTTGCTCTCAGGCCCTCACCAATATTTTACACCGCTTCTCTGATGACGGTATAAAATAGACAACTAGAGATTTATTCTTTCACCATTAATGAGCAACAAGCAGTGGGCTGTCGCCTACATCAAGAATACGTGGCCTTGTCTTGGGGCTCCTGGGTGGCTCAGTCAGTTGAGCGTCTGACTCTTCATTTCAGCTCAGGTCATGATCTCGGGTCGTGAGATTAAGCCCCGTGTTGGGCTCTGCGCTTGGCGGGGAGTCTACTTGAGATTCTCTCTCTCCTTCTCCCTCTGCCCCTCCCCTTGCTCATGCACACCCCCCCCCCCCCCGCTTTCTCTCAAATAAATAAATAAAATCTTAAAAAAAAAAAGAATACATGGCCCTGTCTTAAAAAGACAACATGGAGACACCAGATGGATCAAATCATAATGGGAAAGACCGACAGACGTGGGTCTGACTTCCTGCTCTACCTGTCACTACTTATGTGGCCTCTGGAAGTTTCTCATAAACTCTCCATTCCTCATCTATAAGATGTGGATAATAATATCTACTTCATAGGATTACATAAAATGGTGCTTGTGGAAGTCCCAGCTAGTTTATAAATTATGACAAACTGAGAATATCTGTATTTAAAAATTTTATTTATTCACTTATTTTAGAGAGAGAGAAAGAAAGAGAGAAAGTGCAAGCAGGGGGAGATGCAGGGGGAGAGGGAGAGAGAGAATCTCAGGCGGACTCCCCACTGAGCACAGAGCCTGAGTCAGCACTTGACCTCATTCTCATGACCTGAGCTGAAATCAAAAGTCAGTCATTTAACCGACTGAGCCACCCAGGCGCCCTGAGAATATCTGTATTTAAATCTCAAAGGATAAAAAAAAATAAAAAATAAAAAATAAAATCTCAAAGGATAAGTATAAATTGCTCTAGACTTTAGTGGACTAGGTTGAGACAAAAGTTGGATTCTGATTTTAGAGTTCTCAGTCTCTTAATTGAATTAATTCACATCTATTTCAATTAATCTATTGACATCTATCATCTATTGAAATCTATCGATATTTCTTTCTTACAAGCATGAGGATTCCAACCAGTTGTTTCTAGTTGTTTCATCCAAAGTTCCAATGGTGGTTTCCTAACAGAAGGGAGGGCTGGGTATCCTAAAACATGGAAGGAAGCCCCACAAGTGAGAAGCTCTCTGCTGCCTCCCCAGCTCCATCATTTGCTCAAACTATACACTCTGCACCTCAGGTTCTCCTTTTGTGAAGTGGATACAACAGTTTCCGCCCTCATCTCTTCCACAGAGATATTCTGAGCTCTTACCATAGTACAATGAGAGTAGTAATGCCTAACACTGCATCCTCCCTAACACCTGAACATTTCAAAGTTTCAAAAAGCTTTTCATATGTCTTATTATCTTACTTAGGTAACTAGACAGCAGATTTTTAACAGCCTTGAGGGGTGTATTTACTAAATTTGGTGAAAAGAATTTTCTGCTCTTCAGTAGAAAGATATAAAAACACTGAAATGTATTTAAAATGTGCATATAGATGCATATGTACATGTGTGAATATGTGCATATATGTATATGCATATCCACACACATGCATGTATATATGCACAGAGACACGTACACATGCATGCATTTAGCACATTAATTCTGCAGCCTTCAGCAAGAATGAAGACAGCACATCTAACATACCACAGCATTTGTTCAGAAATATCCTTGCATGTGTTTGGATTCCCCAGTGAGACCTACCACATGTCTGAATACTATAGTCAACACTATTTTTAAAATATTTCTAAAAGAAAGTGCAAATGGTTAAAAATTGGATAATGAATCCCATTTATCAAATTCCATGCAACTACTATTTTAGAAATGATTTCTTTAGTTACATACTTCCTAAAAACTTTAGACCAGTCACCTAAGACTCTGGCCTCAATTTTAAGATGACTTCGAGAAGTCAGTCAGTCATACAACTTTAAGATGGTGACTGTTTAAACCACTCCAATGATAACCTTGGACTTCAGGTATGTAGAATAAAATTTATTCACCAAATTATGCATAGTTTAAACTAGATGATCAATCATAAATAAAACCTCACTAAAACCATTTCTCTGCCCATATAAATAATGCCAAAACCATGCAGAGGACAAATTTTATAAAACGTAACGTTAAACAGAAGAGTAACAGCAGACCGTCGGTGTATATTTATTTCTTTTTCTGCATTTGCCATCATCCTCTATCTCAGCACTCCTGTACTTACTTGTTCCTGCTGTGTGATCCTCCAATACAAGCTCTTCTGAATTTTTAGGAATATTAGGTCACAAAATACATATACATTTCTGTTGGAATCATTTAAGTGATATCCGTATAAATCATTAGCTAAGTAAGTTCACAGAGGAAGGAGGAAAACATTTGCCAAGCTATATTATTAGAGGAATTTAAACAGCCAACCAGCCCACACAAGGTTGACTCCCCCAGCACCACATTAGGTGGCAGGGAGATCGCGCATGGAAACAAGCCTGCAAGTAACTGACACTACCTTGAAAAGTGTGATAAAACACAGTTTCTTCAACTACTCGAAATATCTGTGGAGTCATATATATAGTATAAAAGGTGGTAAGAGCAGCCAGACTGGATTTAAGTTGGCTCTGTTGCCATAGGAAAATCACCTTCCCCTCAAACCTGCCTCCTCTTCTAGAATGGAGTTCTGTAAGCAATGCCCAAGAAATTGATAATAAAATAACATATCCCAATAATAATGCAATTGCAATAATAATACATTGATTCTGGATCTCAAATCAAATTAAAAAAATGTTCCTAGATTATCTGCTATGGACAAAGTACCAGGTGAAGACCACTAGGAAGCACAAATGTAGCTTCTCTGACTGTACAGTTGGGCTGGCAATAACCATATTGATTTCTTATCCACACACACAATGTTAAGCTGAAATAAAACAATGAGTACCAAATGGTGGCAAGGCAAGATTGAGGTCAGGTCTCTCCTAGGGCCATAGGGAAGAGAGTCAGCTCTTCTTTGGGATTCGATGCTTTCACAGAGCCTGGTTTGAATAGGTCCCGGCTGGGTTGTGTCCAGATTCTGGCAGGCATGGGGTCATTCAGCAGACGCACCCACATGTGCCTACTCCAAGCTTGGCAAAATTGTGACTTCAATCACACAACAACAACACCCACCAAATCACGAACCGCGCCTCCCTCACCTCTGTTTTAATTGAATGACATGTTTTTTCTACATTAAGGAACTTGCACTAAGGGTTTTCTGGGAGGAGTCAAGTGTTCTAGGATCATAAATGATATACTTCCTTCTCTGCTGGTTATCACATGGCCTTTGCCATTACTTTTCATATTTCCTGCCTGTGTCCTTAATTCCAAAACTACTTTTCCAAAGAAAAGGTCTCCCTTTGTTAGAATATCATCTTCGAAACAGATCAAATAGATCCTTAAAAAGCTATCTTGGTGCCTGAGAAACTCTGAGTATCAACTTTACCAGCTTAGCCATTTCCAGCCACTGGAAAAGTGGTTTTGTTCACCCCGAATCAATGAATTTCTACTGAAGCGTATGTTTCTCTAATACACACAATAAACTGGCATTTGGCAGTGATTTCAGCACGTAAACAGGGCCAGCCTGCCATGAGAACAAAGCTGCAGGAACAGAAGCAAGCCAGATTTCAATGAGTTCATCTATGGGGAAACCTTTCTCTGAAGGCTATTACTTAATACAAAACCAGCTGTCCTCGCCTTTGGGTGCTCAAGCTGCCTTCCCCCGAGTTAGTCTGCACTGAGAGAAATGTGTCTGGTCTAAGAAGACCAGAGAATCAAGCTACTGCAAGGAGCGCTCAGGCCTCTGGAGTTCTGCAGGTGCCTGGCTAAGTGTCCATTCACTCTCCAGAAGGCACAGGCTCACCACGCTTCCTGCAACCCATCCTGACTTGGCCACAGGGAATCCTGGGCTTTGGCGTCTGCCACCTTTAGCGGCCTTGATCCCCTTCCGATAGTGCACCTATCGCTGAGTCGTGCTGACTTGACCAACCCCGACTTCAGCTTCTTCAGTCCAGGAATGGCTGTTACTACCCTCCTTCTTTGGCCCCCCTCAAAGAACCAGCTGCTTCCCTTGAACCCAGCCAGCGGCTGGTGCCTGCTCCCCACTAACAGGATGGCGGGCTCAAGTCAATTTCCCTCACTTACGATGAGATCCAGCTCTTTGAAAGGGACCATATTTGAGTTCCCTCCTCTAACTGAAACCTCTCACCTAAAGGAAGCACTGTCTGGCGTGTTTGTGCGTGGACACATCTCTCCACACAGCTGAACACAGAAGAGCATTTTCACCCCCTGGGCAGTGAGACTAGGAGGCAAGGGCCCCATGCAGCTCTTCTCAACACTGAGTCGGCTGCGTGTCCGAATCGCTAGGTGGGGAGCAGGGGAAGCGCCCACCATAACCTCCAACGCAGTTGGTCTAGGATGGATCCTGAGCATCTGATGTTCTGAAAAGCATCCCCGGTGACTTTAATGTGGGTGGAAAGCCCCTGATTTAGGGAGAAAATGGCAAAGACGTTCAGCCGAGACTCCCCAGTGTACCCAGATGGAGAACATCCAATTTAAAAGCCAGTCCTACCCAGATCCCTGCCCCCTGCCCACTCCCACCCCCCACCGCAAGATAATCTCTGCAGCCTACAAAGTATGCATTGGAACAGCATGTTGAACTCTGGGGCCACACTTCATTTAGATGGTGCCTCTGCAACCCGCCTAAGCCTCGGAACCCCCTATTAGGGAAAGGAATCCTCTAGATATATTTGTTTTCCATCTCCTCCCCTCTTCATCTCTCATTTAAATGCAGCCCTGGTTGTATACTTGCCTTTCTGCTTCTCCAGAAAATGCTTTATGTGTTGCCTTGAAATGAGATTTGGGCAGTGCCTGCCCTCTAAGTAAATAACAGCACAAAAACTATAAGCTCTATAATGCAATCAGGGGATGCAACACTAATGATATGATATTCCATAAGGCACAAAAGACTCCATTTGAGGGACGAAAACCAGCCATTCTGCTGGGGAAACTCACATGGAATCAGAGAGATCCTGCCCCCTGAATGCCAGAGTCAGACCAACAGCTTTCTGTTACATAGTGACTGTCCACCATGATGCTTGTCACTTGTTATTCCTCGGAGCCTGGTTTCCTATCTACTTATCAAGTAGAAAATTCATTTTAGAACTATTTTCAGAGCAAGTATGAAGACATCCTTAAGGATAAATTAGCTACATTACTTCGATTCAATGAAAGACATAAATCTCTCACCCTGCAATGAGCTCAGCACATCGGAGAACAAGCCATCCTCAGACGGGCCTGCTTAGATGAAAAATGGCACAGAAATACACAAATGACTGGGGTATATAGCAGAACATGGAATAAAGCGGGTCTCTTTGGGACCTCATCTACAATGATTTAGCTATGGAAAGTACCACGAAGTTTTTTTGTTCTTTGTTGTTTCAGAAAGTTTTAACATCCAGCAAGCCCAGATCACAACCATGTTCCAGACCTAGCTAGGCAATTGGCCATCCCCACCTGGCCCTCCCAAGACCCTCAAACTCAGTGTGTCTAAATCAGAACTCAGCACCTGCCCTCCAGTGCTTGCATTCCTGATCTCAGTTAAGGAGTTGGTATCTACCCCGGTTATCCAATCAGAAACCTGATGGTTATCTTAGAACATTATCTCTTCTCAACCCTCTCCCCACTTCTTCCAAATCCCTAAGTCCTGGACATTCCATGTTGTGCACACCGTCATCTTTGTCTCTCCCATCCCAGCTCACAGCTCCTGTTTCTACATGTTGCTTCCCAGACTCCTCCGACAGCCTCCTAACAGTTCCCCTGCACTAAGTCTCTCCCCCTCCAATCCCTCCTGCATTCCGCCACAATAATCTTAATGAAACAATCCTGATCATGTCGCTCATCCATTAAAACCCTTCAGTGGCTGACTGTCTATGGAATGATGTTCAAAGTCCAAAGCAGGGTATGCGATCCTCCCCAATGCAACCTCTCCAACCTCAGGTCTCCGTGCCTCACCTTGAACCATCTGCCCCAGTCAAATGGGCCACTTCCCAGCACACCAGCCTGTCTCCCATCCCCTGACCTCTGCTGGGGCAGCTCCCTCCTGGTTGGAATAACCCCGTCTTTCTGCCCCCAGCAAAATATACTCTCTGTCTGGACCCACCTCCTCCTCAAAACCTTTGCTCTCACCCCTCCCCGAAGGAAGAACTGGGCAGCTTGCACCTTGAGCCCCTGGTCAGACCTTCTCTCAAGGAATCTACATTATCACACTTATTTGTAACCCAGCTGTAAGCTCCTGGAAGGCCAGAATTGCATCTTATCTTTCCAACCTTGGTGCCTAGCAGTGCCACCCGACACAAAGGAATTTAATAACTACTGGTTAAATGTTTGAATGTTGCGATGATGGCTTTCTAACAGTTCCAAAACTGTTTTTCTTTACCACTCATACGCTTTGGTTTTGGCTGCTTATGATGCAGAACTGCCTCTTGTAAATCATTTGCAGAGATCCAAAAAAAAAATCAGCACAGGAGATTTATCACCTTCTTATTCCCCTTGAGAAATCATTTCTTTTTTCTTTATTCCTGAAAGAAGGGTCACACTTCAAGGCACTTCAAGAGCTGATAATAAGAAATGACCAAAATGAGTTACTCCAAATTCCTGCCCTACCTGCAGTTCAATGTCCTCTCCCTGAAAGTGATTATTGACGTAGGCACCAGGTTGAGACACTAATTAAAGCAGAATGACCATGGCATAAACCAAGACTGGCTTCTGAAATCTATATCTGTGCCCCCTGCCCACGTAGATGCAGAATAACTATAAGAATAAAAACTGACTTCCCTGGTTTTGTGGCTTCTAAGCCTATGAGGGAGTCACCTAAAAATAAAGGTGCCATTCTCAATTCAGTGGTGGGCAGCCCCTGTGCCCACGGCCAAAGCTCTGGAAGGTTCTGGGCCCACTCAGAATTCCATCTGAATGTCAAATATCTGCAATGTGGCTGCAAGACCCAGCAAACACCCTCTTCCCCAAGTGCTGATTTCATATTGGAAAATGAACAATTTAAATAAATGTTTCATTAACGTGGTTTTTCCTGCTTGATGCTAATGTACTTAGAGTAATTTGTTTTTCCAGGTTCTCTTCCATAGGATCATTTCATGCAATCCTCCCCAGGACAATCTGAAACTCTTTGTGTCCCTAACAGACAATCCAGAGAACCTAGAAACCAACCAAACAACCAAACCACCAAACAAATAAGCAAAAACCCTTCTGCTAAAAAGCTATCGAGACCCATTTGTTCTGGAACACAGATCACATACAACGCAGAACAGGACAGACCATCCTGACCACGTTGGTGGCCCTGGGTTTGTACCAACAGCAACACGGCATCCTTCAGCAGGCACTACGGGTCCCAGAGAGACAAGTGGGAGAGGTGGGTTATTCAGGAAGAATGTGAGTATGTAACATTTTGTTTTGAGCCCCTAGAAGGCTTGTTCCCACTCTGCTTTGCTTATCTGTACATGGATTCTTGCTGTGTGCTGACTCCAAACCCCAAAAATTTCAAGGATATTTCTAACATCCTTTATTAATAGAAGCTCTTAAGAATTTCATAGCATAATGCTCAGATACACTCTCCAAACATGCAAAAGCAGGTACCCTATAAGGGTTTGTTCCCCCAACCCTGTGAGACACAGGGGATCATGTCAACATGGGGAGCAGGCTGGACGGCACACCATTAAGACATCATCTTTTGGGGGGATCCAGCCACATCAGAATGGCTCTGTGTGTGCCATCATGCTGGAAGCGGGATTTTGATTCGGTTCTATCATACATGGCGAACGAAATTAAAACCAACAAAGAGGTGAAGCACTTGAACGGTGCACTCTGCGGAACTTGCTGGATGCCAGGAGCCATGTGTGTGGCAGGAAGCAGAAGACCGATTAAAGAGTATGTAAATGACTCTGGTGGCGTTGGCACTCCAGGCTCTGCCATCTAGGAGCCACAAGGCCCTGGATAAGTGACTTTATTCTGAGCTTCATCTCCTGCTTGTAAAATAAAGCCATGACAACGAGAAAACAGAAACAGTACGAGCAGCAGGGCGACACCGGCTACCCTCTACTGAGCATTCACGACTCACGACGTAGCAGGTGCCGTGGAAAGCACCCTATAAACACTTGTTAAGCACCATCTCCCTTACTCCTGAGGACCCCTTCGAGGGAGAGATGCTTAACTCCAGTTCATGGAGAAGGCTCAGGGTTCAGTGACCAGCCCAAGGTCACCGAGCTAGAGTGAGTTCAAACCAAGTCTTTCTGACCAGTGTGTTCATTGGAGATCGTAACTCCAACGACTGCCACAAAAGGTGTGAGATGATAGGTATATATATATATATATATATATGATAGGTATATATATATATATATATACACACATATATATGCAAAATGCTCTGAATGCACCACAAGAACATCAGTCATTGGTAATGCCCGTCCCTTCCAGCATTCGGATTGGCCTCATTGACCTCTGGGCACCCAGCTCCTGGCGGCCTCTCCTTCCCCCAGATGGGGACCCAACAATCCAAAGGTGGTAGGGAAAGAGGCCATCCCCCGGGGGCACTTACTTTCTCAGAACAGCTATCTCGTTCTCTATGCTGCTTTCCTTGCCCTTCAGCGCCTTCTTAGGGATGCACTTCACCGCAAAGAGTCTTCCACTGGCCTTCTCTTCAGCCAAGACCACTTCAGAAAATGCCCCGCTGTGAACAAAGAAGGAGAAAAAGAAGCGGCTTAGATTCAGGAGTTCCACAGGGTTCCCCGGTGGCTCCTCCAATCCTGTTACCAAGGTTGAAGGAATAATAACAACAATGGCCAGCATTACTGCTACTTTTTTAGCCAGCATCACTCCCTACTGGCTCATGCAAACAAGTACACACACGCAAAGATGCCCTCGTGCAAAGGGCCACGGGGATGTCCACCTGGGTTGGAGCCGCTCCCACCACCACCTGCCACCCTGCAGAACAATGCAGTGGCAGTCGCCTCGGAGCAAACAGGGATGCTCCCAGAATGGTTCCTGCAGAGAAAGCTCACGTCCATCTCAGTAGCCAGCACCCCACCCCCAAGTCAACGAGAAAGTAATGCTCGAATTTCTAGATTCCTCACAGGTCCCTTCATTCCAAGAAAATTTCGGAGCCCATTGCAAACATTAATTAATTCTCACTGACAGGTAAGGGTGTAACTGAAATGTGAGTTGATGCGACACATGGTATCGACATGGGGCTAATTTATTGGTCAGGACACTCAAGTTGTTTTTCAATACAAACAAAGGCATACATGATGCCCTGAGTGGGGGAGACTATTCTGCCTGAAAATGTGAATTGAACTCTGCAAAGGCAGAACAACACACTGAAAATACAACCAGGACATTTGGGGTCAGAGAGCTCATTTCTCCAGAGAAGACCCCTGTGGTCAGCAAGCCCCAGAGCCAGCGCCTCAGTGGCCGCCATGTTCCCCACCCCGTCACCTCCTCTATCTGCCAGCAGGCAGGGCCTGGGTCCCATGCTCGGCCTGGGGGGCAGAACGTCCCTAAGGACTGAAACAGAAGTAGGGTCCTCCATTGCCCACTCCAGGCCCCAGGAACTTGGGCTCTGTGCACACGGGCTAAGGAAAATCCACGGTCCACTGAGTCATTCCCTGTCTCTAGACTTCAAGGAGCAACTCTTCTTTCCTCAGAGAGATACTACACATGGCTTCTACACAGTTATAATTAGAGACAAACCCTCCTGCATCAAAAGAAACCACTAGAAGGACCAAGGTCATCCCAATACCGGAGCCTCAGGGTCTCTGTTCTTCAGTCAACATCAAAGAGATGCTCAAGCAAGGAAAACATACTTTTCTCTTCCTCTCTTTACCCATGTGACAAGGGTACATCTTCATCACAGACCAAAGAAAATACAAATATATATATTTTAAAATCCCTTCCAGTGAGAGGAATTCACTCTGCTTAGTGCAATTAACAGTGAGTCTTCAGACAACGCTCCTTCTGGAACATAAACTCGAGAGAAAAAGTTCAGCTACCTTCATGTCTATATCTAATTATATAAACCTGAGGGGCACAAGATCGGCTTTCCACCAAAGAACCAAATGGAAAATATCAGAACAAAGATCTTCTGCCCAAATCCACAAATCACTGGTCGCGTGCCTTGCGTGCCTCACAGACACAGAAACCTTCTAGAACCAACCAGAACAACAATTATGAAACATAAATACAAAAAACCTACAACAGATTTCTCACAGAGGGATAAATGGAATCAGACATTCACGGCCAACAGATTTCGCCCAGTGAAACCAATTCTTGGCAACTTGAGGGAATCCCCTGAGCCCAACTGTCTCTCCTCCTCACCCCTGTCTCTGGGATTGACTGACAGGGATCCACTTTACAGCAAGGGCTCTTAGGTGGACAAAACCATGGACAATTATGCTCTGCTCCCTTTCCCTACCCTCCAGAAGGTAGAACAAGAACTATGTTAGAGATGAGAAAAATCAGGGAGGAAAGACCAGGATTCTAGCACCACGGGTAATCTTAAACCAGGGATTCCATGCATTTGTTTTCGGTTTCCCTATGTGCCATTTGAGTCCTTGGTGCTGATGACACCACAGTGGTTTCTCTCCTGAGTCTGTTGGGCTGAGCGCATCTATTTTCCAGAGAGGAGAGAAGCCCTTTAGTGGCAGTGACCAAGCTGCCAGAGTTTGGTCTGAGACCTGCTAGACTTCTCGGCTGCCCCCTGCCCTGCTCTGCACCCACCATGCTCCTTCCTCTTCAGAATCTGCATGGAGAGTAACAGACTACGGCCAACACGGAAGAGGTACTAGCTATCAAGAGCTTGTAAGAGAAAACACCTCCTTATTCTGTTGATCATTCCCTCCCTGGAAAACAGAGTGGGAAGTGAGGTTTCTGTGTATGAACTGACCTGGACCCATGACAGAAGGAGGGGACTAAGGTCTCCATGGGAGCCAGTGCTGGTGGGATGCTGCAGGAAGCTGAGGTCAAGGTGAGGCAGTAATGCTCCTGGATCGAGGGCTCTCTGTCTTTGTCCCTGACTTCAGGAGGGATGGACTTATCTGCAACCCTGGATGAGGGCAGGACAGTGGGACATAAATACGTAAGGGGCTTCACAAGCTAAGCTTGACCACAAGTTACCTGTGAAAGGACACAAGGCAGGCCCCGATGGCCAAGGATGCCCGCCATGACTCCAGGAGTCTCCATCCACAGTTCCCCCGTGGAGTCACAAAGCCAAGGCTACAGTCCCATTCTCTCAGGCTGAAATTCAGTCTGCAATCCCATGTCTGGGCATGCTACCAAAAGAATCGATAGCAGGGACTCAAACAGGTATTTGTGCCCCCATGCTCATAGCTGCATTATTCACAACAGCCGAAAGGTGGGAACGACCCAGATATGCATCAATGGATGAATGGATAAAAAAATGTGGCCTATCCATATAATGGACTATTATTCAGCCATACCAGAGAATGGAATTTTGGCACCTGCTACAAGACGGATGAACCCTGAAGACATGACACGAAATGAAATAGGCCAGAATCAAAAGGACAAATACTGTACGATTCCACTTATACGAAGTACCCAGGGTGGTCAAATGCATATATAGAAAGAGGAATGGTGGTTGCCAGATTTGGGGGAGCAGAGAATGGGGAGTCAGTGTTTAATGGAGACAGGGTTTCTATATGGGAAGATAAACAACGTCTGCAGATGGCTGGTGGTGATGGTTACACAAGAGTGTGAATTGACTTAATGCCACTGAACCTACTGAACCATGCTTACAAATGGTTAAAGGGATACATTTTATATTATGTATGTTTTACCATAAGAAAAAATTAAAAGTCTGCCTGGTTCTACTCACTGGCATTACCTGGGGATGGACGCGCTGAAAAAATTCAATAAACCTTTTCTCTCACTACCTTCCTGAAGGAGAAAGAAATGAGTAACAGCAGGGGTCGTATACCACTTGGCACTCACAAAGCACTTTGGTGTTTATCAGCTAATCCAATTCTTGCCGCAACCCCAGAAAGTGTACAGGGCGTGTGACTGTCACCTCCGTTTTGCAGATAAAGAAGTCGGGGCTCAGTCACACAGGTAGTAAGGTTCAGAAAAGGAAGTTTAGGTTTCCTAACCCCTCCGAGGTCCTTTCCCACACACTACGCTGGGCTGAAGCATGCTGTTGGCAGGGAGCCTGGCTCTCAAACACGGAAGGTGACAGCTGTGGAGGGTCACCGTGCCTCTGGGTGAGCTGCCAACCCTCCCCAAGCATGCAAATCCACCTCCTCGCCTCCTTATTTAGCCAAACAATGTGCATTTACCTTCTTCAGCTTTCCAAAGACAAAACTCTCTGGTCTTCTTAAGCGATACAAGATTAGCATAAATTGTTATTGTTCCTGCAATAAGCAGAAATCACTTGAAGGCACTTCCCCCTATTGCAGGAAAGCTAATTAAAAACATCAGAAGCAGAAACACATGAATGAAGAGTTTGGGCACTTTCAATGTAATTACACAACAAAGAAGTGTGTGTCTGGGCTGGGGCAGGGTGGGGCGGGAGAGGGGGAAGGAGAGAGGGGGAGGCAGGCTGGGAGGCGGCTGGTGGCAGGAAGGAAGATGGCAAGAACAATGATCTGAGAGTCCATAAAGGTTTCAGACAACCCAATGAAATAAATTCCTAGGAACACAAGCAGGGACAGAGAGTTACAGAGTTTTAGAAATACAGAGGTCAAAGGAGGCTCCCCCCCCATCAGCTGCCCATTTAAAACGGAACGGTAGAGACTTCCAGCCAGACTGTGCACACCTGCATCTTGGAATGCAGTCTGCTTCTGCCTGGCACCCAGGCCCCCCCGGCCCCGGTCTCTGCAGTCTGACTCCCCCAACCCCAACCGCCACTGTTTGCCTGGAACCAGGTGGTCTGGGCCCTAGGGGAGGGGCCGTCTCCCAACAGCTCAATCAATGGCACCTTCTTGCTGCTCATCCTACTGGTTTCTTGTATGGCCTCCTTCCTAAAACTCACTTCTTCTTGGATTTACAACACAGTTCTCACCTTTTACCTCCTGTCCATTGTGTCTCCACCTCCACCTGCTCCTCTTCCCCCCATCAAACGTCAATGCTCCCCCAGGCTGCATCCTCGGCTCTCCCTTCATCCTATTCTGCACCTGCCCCCTGGAAAATCAGTTGTCTCCAGTTTCCACCCCCCAACTCCTCATGGCCCCCTAACCTTCATCTAAATGTTAATCTCGTTCATGTGCAATCTCATCTTTCCAGCTGCTTACGAGGGCCTTCTGGCTGAATCTCCCGACCAGCCTCTGAAGAGCCCCATAAACAAAGTAAAAAACAATATTTTTTTATTAATTTTTTTAAATTTTATTTTATTATGTTACGTGGCTAAAATTAACAAGTCAGGAAACGACAGATGTTGGCGAGGATGCGGAGAAAGGAGAACCCTCCTACGCTGTTGGTGGGAATGCAAGCTGGTGCAGTCACTCTGGAAAACAGTATGGAGGTTCCTCAAAAAGTTGAAAATAGAGCTACCATATGATCCAGCAATTGCACTACTGGGTATTTACCCCAAAGATACAAATGTAGGGATCTGAAGGGGTACATGCACCCTGATGTTTATAGCAGCAATGTCCACAATAGCCAAACTATGGAAAGAGCCAAGATGTCCATCAACAGATGGATGGATAAAGAAGATGTTGTGTATATATACAATGGAATATTATGCAGCCATCAAAAAAAAACCCGAAATCTTGCCATTTGCAACGAGATGGATGGAACTAGAGGGTGTTATGCTAAGTGAAATAAGTCAATCAGAGAAAGACAATTATCCTATGATCTCACTGATATGAGGAATTCTTAATCTCAGGAAACAAACTGAGGGTTGCTGGAGTGGTGGGGGTGGGGGGTGGAAGGGATGGGGTGGCTGGGTGGTAAGCGCTGTGAATTGTGTAAAAAACAGTATTTTTATCCCCAAAGTTCCTCCTCTGTTCTCTCTCTCATTTCTACCAGTTCAATAACACAGCCTAGAAACCTATCTACTTCACTCCTCCCTGTCTCCTCTCCTTCACCAAGTGTGCTCGGGTCTCCCCTAAAGACTCCCAGATGCCCATCTGTTCCAACCCTATATACCACTGCACTGGCTCAAGTTCTGGTCATTTCACTCCGTACTATTTCCAGGACTCTGTCCTGGCCCCTCCGCCCCCAGCAAGCCTGGCCCCCACCTGCTTTCTTCTGCCTGCTCCCAGCATTACTTTTCTAAAGAAAAGATCTAGTTATGTTGCTGCCTTATCTAAAACCCTGAGGTTTCATGTCTCCGAGATAAAGTGGAAACTCCTTCGCAAGGGATCTCTGGCGCTCAAAGCTCTCCTCAACCTGACCCCAGCTTTGCAGACTCATCCACTCTAGAGCCAACTTCCCCAACACAAACATACCCCTCATACACATACACATACACATCACCTCCACCCCACCACATCAGTCAACTGGCTGTACTCCTGGCCTTGCTTCAAGTCTTGCCCACCTTCCCACTTCCTTCAACACCATTCCTTTCTCTTTCTGCTTGGCAAAATTCCATTTATATTTTAAAGGCCCCAGCTGGTATATTCCCCTCTCTTTGAAGGCTTTCTCAATTGCTTTCCCACCCAGACAGAATGAGGCCCTCATTCTGAGACTTGTACGCTTGGCTTATACCTACATCACCCCACTGACACCTCCCACTGTGGTCCTTTATGTACTTGCCTCCGTGACAGCAAGCATCCCAAGCCACTCTCTTTCTGTGTCTCCATACCTAACAATCCTGGCACCAACTGGTGCCCAAGGCAGTTCTGCTGATCACCATCACTTGAGGCTCTCCTCTCTTTCTCCACCTAGTTTTTACATCTCCCCGGTGCTGTAGACCCACAAAATAAATGACCTTCCACTCCATGTTGAAGAAAATGATACGGTCTCTGGGCGCCTGGGTGGCTCAGTCGGTTAAGCGACTGCCTTCAGCTCGGGTCATGATCCTGGAGTCCCGGGATCGAGTCCCACATCAGGACTCCCTGCTCAGCAGGGAGTCTGCTTCTCCCTCTGACCTTCCCCCTCTCATGTGCTCTCTCTCTCTCTCTCATTCTCGCTCTCTCAAATAAATAAATAAATAAAATCTTTAAAAAAAAAAAAAGAAAATGATATGGTCCGTTTCCTCCTTCACAAAGTGTTCCTCCACATTTCTATGCAAGTGTAGGCAGAAAGAACCTCAAAGGTTTCTCTTAAAGCATAAAAACTCTTTGAGTCTTCCTGGATATATTTTAAACCACACATTTGTGTGCCTGAACACATAAGTAATATTCTCCAGCTGAAGAATCCTGAGATCATGGTTTGTCCTGACTAGTAAAAATATTAAATTTGTGACATTGTGATATGACATTTCTCCCCATAAACCTTCATCCTGGTTAAATAAGCCGAATTTGGGAGGAAAGAGGAGAGGGCAGATTTTTAGATGGTTGAAAGGACTTTGGAAAAGCATGTTCATGGGAGAAATAAAAATCCCAGTGTTTTAAAGGTTGCATTTCTTCGAGTTGTAACAACATATTTATTTGATTTTTAAAGAACACTAACATTCCATTAAAAAAAAAAACACCAATTTTCCATCTAAATTAAATCTCTGTGACAAATTATTGAAAGGTCAAACAAAAAGTTATTCTTGAAATGCTACATATTTTCAGCTCCTGAAGATAAGCTGTACAAATTACAAAAATTTAATCCTTCCCCTTTCTCTTCCACATTTCAAAGAAAATCAAATCTCATCACCTGGAGGCAGCTTACTCTGATTGTAAGCCAGGCACCCAGGAGGAAATAAACAATGTTTTGCTAGCTGAATTTCTAAGACTCAGGGAAATGTCACATTTTCTATATTGACTAAAGAATTCTAAACAACTGCTTCTGCTTTTAACTTCATAAACAATGGCTCTGAAAAAGGCTGTTTCTTTTTGCTTTATCTAGTCAGCTGTGAGAAGGCAATCCCAATGTTTTAATGGTGGATCATCAATGCCCTAGACTATGCATGCTAGAAAGTGACCCCTGAGGGGATGTACCCAGTCCTCCTGGAGGGAAATGATTCCAACTCCAACTGACCAAGGGAAGGGCAACAACATTAAGGGGGCTGGGCTCTGGGAATTCCTTACATTCCTGAGTTTACTGAAAATCAGCATTTAATGGTTTTGTGAACTACAGATAGACATTCACCTGCCCTTTGTGAAAAAAAAAAATTCCTAGAGCCATTCAGAGCACCTTTCCTCCAGATCTGCTTCTATATACAGTAGACCCCCTGTCCCCAGGTTCACTTCCCACAGTCAACCAAGGCCTGGAAGCAGATGATTCTCCTTCTGACGATAGGTAGCCTCATGCTTTGTCACAATGCCTACATCATTCACCTACTTCATCGCATCATGGAGGCATTTTATCATCTCGCTCCATCACAAGAAGAAGGGTGAGTATAGCACAAGAAGATATTTTGAGAGAGACTATACTCGTAACTTTCATTACAATATATTGTTATAATTGTTCTATTTTATTGTTCCTGTTGACTAATCCCTTACTGTGCCTAATTTATAAATTAAAATTTATCACAGGTATGCATGTATAGGAAAAAACATAGTATTTGGACATTCAGTATTACCTGTGATTTCAGGCATCCACTGGGGGGCCCCCATGGATAAGGGGGACCAGAACTCAGAGCTAAGGCACGCCCAGAGCTATGCTGGCTAATCTACCTACTCACTACCAATTATTACCATAAAAAGCAAAAATAACAATCTATGAATTCTGCTTTCCCAATTTCCAATGATCTTTAACCTGAAGTTGTTAAGAACACATACCAGATAGTATTTAAAAAGGGTACTTCATGTGCTGGCTGCTTTAAGTGCATATAATTTCAAAATAAATCCTTTTCTCATACAAAAGCAATTTAATCACAAGAGGGACAAACATTTAACCTCCAACAACCTACAGTGACTTGCACATTTTAGATGTTCTACCAACGTCCATCAAATTGAACTGGTGACACCTTAAAGAGACAGATGCCCCTGATTTTCACCAAGAATCAGGAATTCCAGAGCTGTCTCTTTGATTCACAACAGTACACGAAACCAATCGTTCGGTAAAATTATACCCATCCCAAATTAGACCAAGAAATAATCAGATGGTGCTGAAATGATCTGCCCTATTAGCTTAGAGTCAGCTATTACTGGATCATTGCCTTCTCATTCTTTTTAGTCATTCTACATACAAATCAGATTGATTGTGTTATTAACTGTATTAACACAATCATCTCTGGCCTATGACCTATGACCATGACTGCCAGGCAACTGGGCAGAGAGACGTTATGGCCTTGGGCCATAAATTAAAATGTTCTTTTCCACTAAGATTACTCTTTCCCCAGTGTTAGGCCAGGACAATATTAAGGGCTGAAGGAGGAAAAAAATGAGGAAAAAAAAAAAACTTCCCAGTGAAAAATGAAGTTGGTGATCCTTGGCTTTAGAGCATCTAAGCACTAGACGGGTGCCTCTTAGACCTATTGTTCCAGACCAGAATCAATTCTTAAAATAAGAAAACCTGTCTGCTAACTCTAACAATAATCTTACTGACCCCAGAGGATCCAAACAGATAAAAACAGTAGTGGAGTCAGATGGTCTAAGCAACTCTCCAGACAGAAATGAGACAATTTCAGAAGTGGCATTAACTCTTTCTGGTCACATCTTCGGTCTAAAATCTCGACTAACTCACACGCCACTGATGACATTTTGTAGTGCTAATTCAGCCCACTGACCTCAAGAAATCCATGCCCAGGCGGAAAAACACAGCAAACAAAGCAAAAAAAAAAAAAAAAGGCAAAAAGATAAGTTTTGCCTTCACACGCTTCAAGAATAAATATGCACACATGAAAATTTGTATCCCATTTAGACAGAACATCTATTCATTAAAGTATGCCTTCTAAAAGCTCTACTTGGCAATTACACTGAAAGCCATATGTTAGTTTATGTTAATGCTTGAGCTAAAAGTATCAAAATCCCATTTCTTAAAAAAATAATCCATAAGTCAGGCCCTTATTAATTTGGACCCATGCCTCACCAACCAGTTCAAATTAGAGACCTATCCTTAACTTTAGGAGGTTATGCATACAAATAGGGAGGCTCCTACTGAAAATAGCTCTTCTTTTTCACTCCAAAATCCCATTTTCCTCTTCAACTTGGTAAATCCTACAATGACTAGCAAGTTTCCCTAATAGCTTCAAGAACCATGATGAAACGTTCTTAAATATTCAGACGATTAGCCTGATTTCTGCCCAGATCAATTCCCATTCTGAATACGTCCCTGTGTCTACAGCCACTGGAACTGTTGGGGTTATGACAATGCTTGTCATGGGGGAAGGCATCAAAATGCCAGCAATAGTCATTGCGTGTGACATCTCTGGTTTCTTGAGGTTTTTCTGCAGCACTAAATCTATACTGTTAACTGCTGCACTGATCCAAATGCAGAAGATAAATAAATTCCAAATGAATGCATATTGCCATATTTGAAGGCACCAGCTTCATTTAATAACCCAACTTTTCCCCCTTGGCTTCTCTGACAGGGCCTCACATTTTATCTCTGTCCTTTTCCAGTCACTTGTGAAAGGTTGATATGGAGCCTGACTATGTCAGTCATTTTTCCTTAGCTCACCAACAGGGAGCATTAATGGGAGGCCTGTTCGGGGAGGCGGGGACAGGACACAAGATTCAGTTCTTCTGGGATTAAAGTCTCCTATAGCCACAGCTAAAAAGCTAGCAACACTGAAAGGCATAGAAAGTGTCCGTGTGGGCCATATATGCATTTGTTGCAAGGGTATACTTCACTTGCATGATACGGGTTAAAGGGGTTCAGGACAGGCCCCCCACCCCACCCAAAATGTGCCACTTTGGCATGCGGATTATTTTGAGCTGAAGGCACTTCACACCCTGCAGGCTCAAGAGAAACTTCTGTCCCTCCCTTAACCACATGGAAGAATCTAAATTGGGGGTCTTTCCCAGAATGAAGTTTATTAACAGAGATAAATTTGATCTGAGTGACCCATCTATATGGCAGGGCAAACATCTACTTACCAAACACCTTCTCCTCTTATTGCCCTGGGAAGTGCGTCCTTTTCCTCTGAGGTCCCGGGCCCCTACCCCCTTCTCCTAAGTTCAGAATGACATACACACCTCATTTTGCCTGTCTTTGGAATTCCCATGTCTATGTGGATTCTCTGTATGTACACCTATTAAATTTGATTTTTGCAGTGAAAAAAAATATTATTCTCTCCTATTACTCTGTCTCATATTAATCTGATTCTTAGTCCAGCTAGAAGGGCCTTTGAGGGGACAGGAAATCTTGTTCCTCAACGAGGTAAGGACTTGGATGAAACTGGAACTCCCATTATATTCTCCATCTTTCTTTGTCAACTGTGCAGACCTGTCAGGTGGTACATCTCCTTGTGTCTACACGGATCTCCCGTTTGACAAAGATTCTCCCTACAGAAGTGGCTCTTCAGAGTGGCCCTCTTTCTCACTCCCATCTATTATGGTAAGGAGATCAGAACTAGAAGGTATTCATGTCCTCCTCCCGTGACCGCTACAAAGATCCAATGTCCTCCTAATGCCAAATACATATTTCTTTATAGGGGCCGGAGGACATCATCATCAAATGGTGGGCACTACCTTAACAGCTAAGCTGGGGGAGCTATTTTAAGATAATCCCATCTGGCCCACCCTCACATGGCCATTCCTACTCCTTGGGACCCTCTGGAAAGCTCTGATTTTAAGCACTCTTTTATATCTATTTTAATGCTGGTTAAGGGCAGATGGATCAACAGGTGACTTGAAGGAAAAGTCTTTCAAGTTCCATGCCAGCCAAACTCACATATCAATATCCTTTCTAATTAGTTTTTCAAGATCCCACATTAAAAAAAAAGAGTCTTATTAGTATAATAATTACTACATTAGGGGTGCCTGGGTGGTTCAGTTGGTTAAGCATCCAACTCTTGATCTCAGCTCAGGTCTTGATCTCATGGTCATGAGTTCAAGCCCCACATTGGGCTCCAAAAAGTAATGATAATAACAATTACTACATTAAAGGGACATTTGGTTATATCTACATAAAAAAGAGGAGGTCTATCAATAATCTGTTTAAAAAAAAAATCAAAAGTTTGAGGGGCGCCTGGCTGGCTCAGTTGGGTGGAGCATGTGACTCTTGATCCCAGGGGCATGAGAGTTCCAGCCCCATACTGGGTGCAGAGATTACTTAAAAATAAAATCTTAAGGGGCACCTGGGTGGCTCAGTTGGTTAAGCATCTGTATTCAGCTCAGGTCATGATCCCAGGGTCCTCGGATTGAGCCCCACAATGGGCTCCCTGCTCAGTGGATACTCTGCATCTCCCTCTCCCCCTGCTTGTGCTCTCTCTCTCTCACTCTCTCTGTCAAATAAATAAATAAAAATCTTTAAAAATAATAATAAATAAAATAAAATCTTTTAAAAAATCAAAAGTTTGAAATAGCAAATCACTGGAAATATTCAAAATATCTATAATAGGGGACTGGTTAAGTAAATTACAATCTAAAAATATAATGAAGTACTATGCAGCCATTTAAAATAATTAAACAGATTGATGTGTGCTGATATAGAATTATCCCTAAGATATATTGTTAAGTGAAAAAAATGAAGGTGTAGAGCAAAGCGTCCATTATGTTCCCCTTTGCACCCACACCACACACACACACACACACACACACACACACAATCTCTAGAAAGAGACGAAGCAAGTTATACTTGCCTCTAGGAAGAGGCTTAAGAATGAGGAGAGTTACTTTTTATCCATTTTACTATGTATGTGCACTATTTTTCCATTAAAAGTTATTTAATGAAGTACAGAAAATTTTAGAAAAGGACAGTGAGAGCTATCAGTAATCATCTATGCAAAATGACTATCCAGCTAATTAAAGCCTCTTAGGTCCAACTAGTTATACCCTACTGATGAAATGTCCCCATTATATGGTGAAGTTTACCCTTTGTGATATCTGGATATCTAAATAGGACTGGTATTCACTGGTATGAATCAGCCTTGTATACTTGGTTCACAATTAGCCTGAACACCTTCACCAATGAAAATATTTTTTAAAAAGGTGGAGGGGTGTCAAGGAACTTTTCTTCGTAGAGATCATTCATATATAACATCAGGGAACTCATTCGTGGGGAAGGGGGAACTTGACTCGGGCCCTGAAGGATGACTATGTTTCAACAGGCAAAAACATCAGGGAAGAAGAAGGAAGTCAAGAAAGGTGGGTTGACAGAAGGAGAACATGATTCAGAGCCAGTGCCCTCAATAGGGCAGATCATAAACACACGAGGGGATTGTGGGATTGAGCAATGGTTTTTTATGCAGAGCATATTGCTAGGAACAAACTGTATGTGTGCATGTGTAAAACTATAAAACATATCATTGGTGTTCACAGACTCAGACAGAATAATGGCCCCCTAAACATATCCATGTCCTAATCCCTGGGATCTGTGAATGTTAGCTTACATGGCAAAAGGGACTCTGCAGCTGTGATTAGATGAAGGGTCTTAAAATGGGGCTATGATACTGGATAAGCCAGGTGGCCCAATGTAATCACAAGGGTCCTTACAAGAGGGAGGCCGGAAGATCAGAATCAGAGGAGATGGGATGCTAGAAGCAGTAGTCGGAGTGATGCTGTTGCAGAAGGAGGATGTGAGTGAAGGAATGCTGGCAATTTCTAGAAGCTTAAAAAGGTTAAGAACAGGTTCTCCCTAGACCCCCTAGAAGGGACACAGTCCTGTCAACATGTTTACTTTAGCCTGCAAGACCCACTTCTGGACTTCTGCTTGCAACCATAAGATAAATTTGTGTAGTCTTAGTCCACCAGGTCTGTGGCAATTTGTTATAGCAGCAATAAGGAACTAATACAAATACATATCTGTATTATTAGTATTTATCCTTATTTTACAGATGAGGAAACTGACCTCATCAAGGTTCAAGAACTTGTCCAAATCTCAAAGCCGGTGCCTGGAGGTACCAGGACTCAAACCCAGGTGTGAGGGGTTGATGGAATGCTGCCCTTGGAAAAGTAGCTTGAGACACACCAGGGACAAAAATCAGATGGGAGAGTGTCACTTAGCACAGCAGGTAGTAACAAGGCATGAAGTTTGGGACAAATGAAGGAAATGAACAGAGCTAATATGTGGTATTCTCAAACACGTCATAGGCCACTGTGATCTTTTACATCATTTGAACAGAAAGAGGTAAGTGTCCTCCCTAACAAAGTGATATGGCTTTTCTATGTAAGAAATTCATTTATGGCAAACACTGTCTCTACTTCCACTGAGTAATATAAAACATGCTTTCTATATTTTCGACATGAAAATTCTCTTCTCTTTCTTCTTACTTTAGGAAGTGATTACTCCAGGGGCGCCTGGGTGGCTCAGCCGTTAAGCGTCTGCCTTCGGCTCGGGTCATGATCCCAGAGTCCTGGGATCGAGCCCCACATCGGGCTCCCTGCTCTGCGGGAAGCCTGCTTCTCCCTCTCCCACTCCCTCTGCTTGTGTTCCCTCTCTCGCTGTGTCTCTCTCTGTCAAATAAATAAAATCTTAAAAAAAAAAAAAAAAGGAAGTGATTACTCCATAATTGGCTGAATCTCCCTACACTAACCGATGAAATGCCCTGCACATCTTTTCAAAACTGAGCTATATTTTGGACAGTTCCATAAACAAGGTTGTAGACAGAACTTGGTCAAGATGCAAGTTATTCTGTCCTTTCCTTGTATGTATAGAGTTGCACCATGGGGAACAATTCCCTTTGTCAGGAAGATAGGTTATTATGCAAAGAATGAAGCTTCCCTAATCTAGATAATCACCACCATCATCATCATCCCCATCACCACCACCACCACCACCACCATCATCATCATCATCATCCCCATCATCATCACCATCAACACCACCATCACCATCATCATTATCACCACCATGACCACCACCATCATCAACATCTACACTGTTTATTAAAGCCTTATTAGAAGCATATTTTGAAAACTATATGCCAATAATTTTCTAATTCTACCAATAACCCTGCATGATAACATTATGCCTACTTTACACCTGAGAAAACTTAAGTTCTCAAAGAGGTTAAAAATTTTACTAATGAGATAATAAACTGATGTTCTAACCCTGGCTTGTTGTGAGAATCATGCTTTTTCATTTTTAAACCATGCCACCTCTTCAGGTATAGTTAATTTCATAATTCAGCAAAAGTAATGAGTGAATAGGGTGCAGAGGGGGGTTTTTTGCTATATTTTGCCCCCAAAAAGAATGTCCAAATTCTCGCCCACTATGTCAACAGCAATCTGGGCTCTGATGGGTAAAATCATTGAAATTTTCTTAACCAGAGAACCCTCTGGCTAATAACTTTGGCTTCTTTCTAAGTTTCTGACAGTGTTTGCCCATTTCAACCCCAAGGACTGAAGACAGAAGGTTCTCTTGCCTCTGATTTCCAGGTACCCACGCTCTTCATTAAAGGAGAGTGGAAGAATTTTCAATTTGAACTTTCTGTTCATGTTCCTAATCCACTCCTCACTGTTTTAGAATGAGGCCCCCTCCTTATTGTCTTTACATCTTAAAATGCTACATAATAATTTTTATTCTTTTCAAAAATACAAAAACTCAGTAGACTCAAGATTGACCCTTACATTTCCCCACCTGCTAAGTCCTCTTTCTAAACTGCCCACACATTTCATTATGCATCTCCTGATTAATAGAGCGGACTTAATCTTCAAGCACAATTGACAAGTTCTCCCATGTCCTAAAACACGATCCCATTAATACTGTCCCAGCTGAAAGAAAAGTTCATTCGTCCACAGGCATTAGTGACTTGGTACAAAGATTTATTCACCATTCAATCCCGCACAACACAAACTACCAACCAATTTGTTGTGAGGTGCTGATTACGACACTACTTCTAGATGAAAATAATAAGTCTGCCTAGTGGCCACCCACAAAAACTAAAGATCATTCCCCGAGATACCACTGCACACAAAATGGAGGCCAGACGTGTAGGGATATTGTTCTCTGGGCTTTTCTCCTGACCTGGCCATGGAAGTTACGACACATCACAGAGATGATGGAAATGAATGCACGGGCTGATCCACCTCTACCAGCCCTTGGCAAGTCTCAAGTGGTAAGAATAGTGCCCTGAATGCTCTGACCCCTGCAGAGGCCACCAGCCCCAGGCACAGGCTGCTTGGCTTCTTCAGTTAGGGCAGAGAAACATGCGGGCATAGCTGTTCATCTGTCTCTCTCCCCGTGCCAGGCAGAAGGCACTCATTCAAAACTCCCTGGCTCTCCTTCCTTGACCCTACACCCGTTGAGGGTCGCATTGCTCTGAGATTTATGAGCTTCCCCGGGGCGGGTGATTTGAGGGGTTCCAAAAGGCTTGCTTGCCCAGAGACATCTCCCCACACTGGCCCACTGAGGAGCTTGAGCCACTTCTCTGGGTTAAGGGACCTACCTAGGAACATCTCCCCCCCAAAGCCCAAGTGTGTTTCCTGGGAGCCACATGAGCACCGGTTCAGCAATAAGCCTTAATGACAGTGACAACGATCTGTAGTTTAACCACTAGTTAGCTCCGGCCCCGGGAAGACGGACTCCCTTTCACAGAAACCTGGATGACAAGCTGGTGCCAACCACGATATGTGGCACGGTCCCCTTGCACCGCTTCCCGCAGGTGGTGAGGCACAGTGGCAAGGTCCGCTGACCCTGCCGCCGCCTCGGGGAGCAGGTAACGTGTCCGTGAGCTGGCAGGGAGTACAGAGCACTCTGAGATAGCAGGTCCTGGGGAGGCGGAGGGGGATGGAACGCACGTCCTGCCCCCAGGAAGCTCCCACACCAGGGAGAGGGAAGCAGCCTGTAAACATATACGTGCCTGGTGTTGGTAAGAACTAGAAACAAAGATAAAGCAGGGGGAGAAAAAGACAAAGTGTGCATTCACGGACCGGGTGGCCAGGGCAGGCGTCCGTGCTGAGAATGGAACAGCACAAGGAAGGGATCACAGGCACATCCAGAAGACTTCCAGGATGGGGACGCGCACACAAGGGGCCCCACCAGATGGAAGAAGAGCAGGCAGCCAGGCTGCACGCAGCTGTGTGAAGGGGCGAGCAGGCAGGATCATGAGATCCAGGAACAGCATTTGCGCCCGTGGGCCACAGCAAGGGTTTGGTGGGGTTTGGAGTATCTTTCCTGAAAGATTTCAATCCGCTGGTTGTGGGACACATTTTTGTTCCCTGTGAGAGCTTTAAAAAAGCACCAAGACTCAGGCCAGCATCATTTTAGCCAAAGTAACTCCTATTCTCATCCCTAAAAAGTAGAATTGAGACCGATGTAGTGGAAGTTCCTCAAGAAGCTGAGAAGGCCCTCTGTTCTAGCCTGAGTGATCTTAGGAAGCTGCTGAAATGCACCCTCTTTTTGCCTCCGTTTTGCCACCTGCAAGACGGAGATGGTGCCCCGCCTTCCGCCCCAGGCGAGAGCTGCAAAGGAGCATGCCAGGCAGGTTCTCCCACCCACGGTGAGCGCAGGCTCGAACCCCTGGGGCTCCGCCTCCCACACTCGTCTGTGTGCGTCTTCTGCTCCGCGCTGGCTGCATGGAGAATTATAATGCTATTCTGCATCTCATCACTAATCTGCCGGACGCCTAGCAACTGCTCTGCACCTCCTCAGGCCCTTCCTGGAACTGGCACTTCATCCTCATAATGGCAAAAGTCATTTCACATATCTAGCAACAAAAGGAGGCTATGGAAATTTATCGAAACCACACACACACACACACACACACACACACACAAATATAACACTAAAATGATTTAACTTCTTTTTTTCATTTGCCACACACTTTAATGCTTCTGAAAAGTACGCTTAAAAATAGACACTGGAGCCACAAATTGTCTTCACCATTAAATCAGATCCACCTCCCCAGCAGCAGCAAAATGAACCCCTTTCTCACTGCTTCTCCTCTAAGGAAAAAAAAATCTGCCTTCTCCTCTAAGGAAAAAAAAATCTGCCTTCTCCTCTAAGGAAAAAAAATCACTGTGTCTCAACCCTCGCAAATGGCAGGAGCTGAAGAGATCATCGGTCAGTCTCCAGGATGCTCCAGTCCTGGCATCTTTCCTGAGGGTAAATATCAGGGACAATTACAATGGCCTTGTTTCTTTATTTGGTTTTTAAACAAAAATACCAGTCCAGGTCTCCCTACCAAGTGTGAGCAGCCACCAGCTGGCCACCCTCTCTCTCTGTGAGCTTCACAGTACTTGAACAGAAGAGATCAAAGTGGAAATTTTTAAATGGAAAAGATGAGAACACATGTCGCATCCTTGTTCCTCAGCAGAGCATTTGATACAGCACCTAGGCAAATGATATTTGGTAAATGAGTTTGGATGCCTTCGCCATGCTGTAATAACATACCTAGAAAACCTGGGTTCTCTAAAGACGTTGCTGAAATTTCCAAGTAAAAGCTACAATAAAAATGCTGGAAATGTTTTAGGAGACAAGAATTAGAAGGTATGCATAAGTTAACGCCACAAGTTAAAGATGCAAATGTCCTAAGTTAAGGACACCAAGCCCAAAAATTATGTTGGAAAAGAGAAAATAGTCAAGTCTTTCCAATAAGAAATTGGGGCATAGCAAAAGATACTGTAAGCGAAGTATAATGACTAACAGGCTGGGATGGGGGTGGAGGGATAATTGCAACCAGGAGGACACAGAGTTAATATCCCAGTGACAACAAGGGCTTGCTTCCCACTGAGGCTGCCACACACACACAACTCCAGGGGGTACTGTTCACAGAAACCATGCCCAGCAGAGATGCCCCGGTCCCACAGTTCAGTGTGGGCAAGGATACAATCACATAGTTCACAGGATGGCCAATGAACATATGAACTGATGCCCAACCTTACTAGTAGCCCCAGAAATGCTAAATAAAATCTCAACAGGACGCCTTCCTTCCCATCAGGTTGGGGGAAAAGGTCAATTTACATGGGAAATTTGCTGCCTGGAAATCACCATAACATTTTTGGAAATGGATCTGGCTGTGCCTGTTCACCTGCATCTTAGGAAACCTAATCTATAGAAATAAACACATGATATAACAATGTATGTGTAAAATGCTTATTGCAGCACTATTAGAAATGGAAAATAAGGAAAACATTATGAATGGCCAGTAATGGTGGAATAGTTCATCCATACCATGGAATATTACATGGCTAATGAAAAGAGTTAGAGCTACATGTATTTATCTAAAGGGATGCAATATCCCAATTAATCTAGAGGGAGGTAACTATCCCAAACGACAAAAGTAAGCTATGTTATAGCCATTCAGCGGAATACTCTAGCAGTTAAATTAAGTGATGAGATCTACATGAATCAACAGGGATAAATCTCCAAAACATAATAATAGGTGAGCAAAAGCAGGTTACTAAGAGAGACCTACAGGATCGATTCCACTTAGGTCTCTCTATAAAACGCACACACATACACACCAATAATCCTAAGGCCCTACACTGCTAAGACATACGGTATAGACATATGTAGTAAAAGTCTGAAGACACATAATAAGAATGCACAGCAGCTTCAGGTATAGATTGACTCTGGAGAGGAAGAGAATGGGATGTGTATCCATAACTGGTTGCTATAAACTGGTTGCTATAGCTGTAACATTTTTGAGGGAGAAAGCTGCAGCAAATACGGCAAAATGTTAATCAACATTTGCTCAATCTGGGTGGTGACTACATAGTAATCTGTTCATTTATTTCTCTCTACTTCTTGGTAAATTTGAAGATTTCATGATTTTTAAAAAATTTAACCCAAGGCAGAACAGCACAGTGGGGGTAAGTGAGACCATATACCTCAATGGGGCTGTTGTAAGGATTAAATAGAAAGATTACATACTCACTCCTTAGTGTGATCAGGAAATACTAATTATTTTGATGAGGCAACAGGCCCTAAAACAAAAATATTCACAAAACATTTTAAGAACTTGGAGAAAAGACCAAAACTTGCCTGGCCAAAACCGAGCACTGAACCTTTGCAAAGCAAGGGCATGTGAGTAACCTTATAGGAGTAGGAATTTTCTAGAGTGAACTTCAACCTAGGAAAGAGAGGGCCCTGTCCAGATTCAGATCACACAATGGACACCGTTAGCACACAACCACGGAAGTCAGGTGGTCCTTCGAATGGCCTCTGGATGTTGGCCGGACAGTGTCAGCTTGAACTATTTAACTCCTGGTCTCATTATTTCTTTGAACTGACTTCATCAAGGACTTCTTGGCCATTCCCATGAGGATACATCACTTACGAGGGCACAGTTAACCACTACCAATGATGGAAGAGGAGAATAAAGTCCCTGCTTTCACGTGGTTAGAGAACAAAAACCAAGACCCAGGAAGCACTGAACAAAGAGAAACAAGTCACTGTAGAATCCAGAGCTAAATCTGGCAGGATGGACAAGAAGTTGGAGAATGGAGAATATGGCGAGGGCTGGTGTCACCACACAGACTCGGAAGGGAGGAGGCCCGACCTGGGGGAACAGGAACAGGAAGAATACCCATGGGAAAAAATGAGTGGGAGCTGCAGCTGAGACTGTTGCTCATTCCACGGGACTCAGTGTGTCTCAATGTTTTTCCCAGTAACAGAGTCCTGGCAGTACTGGGGCAGCACTCCGCCCAGCGGCTGGCTGTTCCCTGAATCCATTCCCCTCTGATCACAGGCACAGAACGAGATGCTAGGTATTAGCCTTTCAGGGATGTGTGGCCATGTGACTGAGTTCTGGCCAATGGAGCAGGAGCAGATGACGTGGGCCCTTCCAGGTTGGCCCAGAAACACCTCCCACACACGACCCTCCATTCTTGCTCACGACATGTCCATTCAGTGCAAGGACTCAGGTCCTAGAGGAGAGGCAGGGAGCCTGGGTCTCTCAGTCCCCAGGTGGGAGGCCTACTGGCAACAAGGGACAACTTTATTTTTCTCCAATAAGAGAAAAATGAAGGCCTATCATGGGAAGGCACTACATTCAGAGGTTTATTTGTTACAACAGCTAACCTTACTCTCATACACCAGACTGCAAAGTTACATTTCTGAACTTCCCTTTCAGCTAGAGGTAGCCGAGATTAAAGCCAAAGTCACTGTGTGAGGCTTACAAAGGAACTCTTTTAAAAGAGAACTGATTTGTCCCTTGCTCTTTCTTTTCTTCTAGAATAAGGTCATGATGGCTGAATCTCCGGTGGTCAGCTTGTGACTGTGAGGATAGAAGTTCCTTGCTTGTGGTTATGGCATAGAAAAATCGAAAGAACCTAGGCTCCTCATGTCTTCATAGAACCACCATATCAGCCCTGGATTATCTATTTTTTAAATTCTTTTACCTGAGATAACAAATGCATGACCTGTTCGTGCCGTGTTAATACAAACTGCATTTCTATTAGCCAAATTCTCTTCCTTATTAATAAGATGGTCGTAAGAACCACCCAGTTAGAGTGGAGGTTCTCTGTCACACTGAAGAGTCAGTGGCAGGAAAGGTGGATCACGACAATGATCCAGAGCCATTAAAATAATGGTAACATAGACTAAAGAAGCATGGAAACCCATATCCAGAAAGCAGAGCACAAAAAAAGAACATGGTGGTCATAGAGTAAACACAACTGGAAGTTTATGACATGAAAATCAGGCTTTAAAAAGATAAACTCATAATTAGTCAGTCTATGAGGGCATTGTGCATGCCATTATAGAATGATGACCAGGAGATGGCATGAGGAGCGGTGCCTGAGACACTTCCTTCCATTCAAATGATCTCACAACCAGACAAACAATGCAAGAGGGAGATGGTTCAGAACAGTGATGCATTCAAAAAGACCAGTCATGAAAATAAAATGAGAAGAATTAAACATGACTCTTTGGGCCAAGTGATCAATCTTTAGCTATAGAACGAATGAATGAATGAAGACAACATGTAGTTTTTAAAAGCCTAAAAAACAAAAGAAAAAGGGCAAGATGCCCAATCAAATTAAGAAAAGGAAACCCAATTATGAATGGAAAACAAAGATTTTTTTTTTCCATCCTAGGAATGATTTAATTGCTCAATAACCTGCCCAGGGAGAGCATGGTCAAGTGGAAGTGGCCAGCTAGCCTGGCCAAAGCTCTCCACCAGGTAGTATTTGGAATATCCTTTATTGGGAAGAGTTGGATTAGGTCCCTGTTGGAATTGAACTGAGAGTGTGCTCAGATTCCTAGATTATAAATCTTTGTAACTAGAGGTGGAAAATCTCCATTACTTGATTAGCAATCCCCTGGCCTCTGTAACAATACCCAAATTCATCATTTAACAGTTATTTGCTGCATCAACCACCCATGAGGAAAACAGCAAAAGTCATTTTTCAGTTTGTGACGGACCCAGATAGAACATTATGAGAATATTATTGCTAGGAAACAGAGAAAGGGAAAGCAATGTCAGGTGACAGCAATTTTGAGTCTTGTTTCTCATTTATAATTACTCTGCATTCTCTAATTTATCACTTCAGCATGGAAGATGAATCTTGAACAAGTGCCCCCCGCCATGCTATTCTGTGCAAGACGGGTTTTGTTTTGTTTTCTCAATTCTGACGATTCCCTGTAGCTCCCCCCCCCACCAACTCCCCGCTCCACGGCGGTGCACAATGATAGACACTGTAGTCATTATGTTTATCATTAATAACTTGGTTCTAAATGATTGGACTTTGCCCACAGACAATACATTTAAACAAATGTGACGCATACAGATGAGGAAGGGCCAGGGCACGAGGAACCTTCTGATGTTGGTAATTTCCATGTCTCCGACAACCACAAGGCAGAAAGGAGAATGGATGCACCCGGGGCAGGTTTCTGGGTAAAGCCTTGTTTTGTGCCTGACCGGGTCCCTAATGTACATACTTCTGAAAACCAAAACCAAAACAAGTACCGGCGGTTCATCATCAAATCGTGATCGTCTCACCACTAATGTCCAAAGCAAGAATGCTGATGTTGATGTCAACTTCATGTAGCTTCCACCCATTTTATTTGCCACAGGGGAAGCCTCACATTTAGGGTCCTTTAAAGCCTGTGTAAGAGGGAGATCATTCCCTTCCTTGGAATTGCGATCAGCAGTATGTGCTTATGTATATTAAGGTACACTACCCAGCTTGACAGATCATGACCAGTTGGCTAGATACCTTTTTCATAAGTGTGCAAGAGAAAATTCTCATTCACGTTGTTCCCATTTCCCAAGCCCTACCTCCATGAGGCACATGACGATGGATCTTCCTTCATCTTCAGTGTAATAGAGGGGAAAACATATCTATTCCTGTCCATATTTAATCATACTCATCCTGAAAGGCTCATGAGTACTCAGCCCTAGAGGAAAATCTATAAAATATATATTGGTTTAAGGGCTTTCTTCATGACTTTGCACAGCACTCATATTTTAAAATTGCGTTTGCTGAAAGGATGTCCTTTCTTGCTCAGCAACAATGAGCAAAATTTATAAGTGACCTCTGTCCACCACACTAAGGAATACCTAGCTCTCTGTCGTTCATCTCTCACAAACCTGGAAAACAGACCAGCAGATCCATTAAAATAAATACTCATGAACACTGGCCCTCTAGAACATTTTATATCATCTAAATCAAACAAACTATGGCAAACATAAATTATGCAATCAGGAAACAAAGGCACATAACTAAGGTGATCCTTTGTCTCAGTTTGCCCAGGACAGTCCCAGTATAATTACTACTAGTACCCACCTCCCTTCACTCAGAAAAAGTATCCCAACTGGGACAAAACATTACATGGTAATTACATGTGTGATTAGTATATGGTAAATACTCATAGGTAGGAAGTCCTCAGTAAAGAAATGTGAATGACTCTTGACCCAAGTGTGTCACTGTGCTTGGGCAAGTTACCTATCATCTCTGAGCATCCATTTCCTCATACAAAAGACATGGGGATTATAACAGCTATTTGGAAGGTTTATTTTAAACATCAGAGATGGGTCCTGCAGAGCACCTGGGACATCTGTGTTCTACAAATGGAGCTACGAAGATGGTAATGAAGATGAGGATTTCATCACTTTTGCTCTCTAGAACTGTTTCCTATCTATAACAACTAACAGTCGTGTATCATTTTACCTTTTACGAGATGCTTTCCAATACATCACGGTATGCGATTTATAACATTTGGAGGTAAACTTAGACCTTGTGAGTCTCTTCCAAATCTAATCACCTATGATTCTATTATTCCCAAATACACTGGCTAGAAATGTACTGCACCATCCAGAGGGACAGCAATAGTCATTGAAAAGACTTCTTATCTGTGCTAGAGAATCCTACTGCCATCTCTCTGGCAAGTCACCTGACTTTTCTCAAATTTCCTACATGCAGAATGAATATACTTGCTACCTGAGAATGATACATGTGATGTGCTAACAAAAACACTTCATGCTGAAGATGATTTGTACATTTATCTCTATAGCAGTTTTCTAGCTAGCATGTGCTGGTATGTGATAGTTATATATTGGATGTTATTATCACTTTTGTTATTATTACATAATTTTTGTTGTATGTATGGACTTTTGAACCAGACAACCTAGGTAGCTCCTCCACTGACTAGCTATGTGACCTTGGGCAAGTTTCTTAATTTCTCTCATGAGGTATCATCATCTGTAAAATGGGAATAATACTATCTATCTATCTAATAGGGTTGCTGTAAGGATTTAATGAGTTAATACATGTATACTGTTTACAGTGCCTAGAACATAACATGTTCAGTAACTGTTGTTTTACTGTCACTATTAATAGCATTATTAAAATCTCCAAAATGTATTATTAAGTAAAAAAAAGAAGAAGCAAGTGCTAAACAGAATGTTAAATGGTGTGCTACTGCTTATTTTTAAAAAGGAGGATGTAACACTTGCAGGACTGGAGTAAGCCCATAAAAGCCTATGTCTCCCACTGATACAAGTGAAGTGTCTGTACAGAATACAAAAACAAACTTCCTGATGACTCTGAGAAGCCAACAGTACCAGACAGATTTAGAGGGAAGTTGAAACTTGAAGAAATATAGATTGGTAAATTTCCTGAATTAAATTTTCCTCTTTTAATTCTTGGCTTTGATCCAAAGATGGGTCAAATCAAAGAACTGTACAGTGGGAAGACATGAGAACTCCAAGAAAAATCTCACCTTTCTGCCCAGAGAACTAGGGAAAAAAGCTCCTGAAAACCAAAGAATGTGACAGGATATCCCTGGTATTTTTTCTCTTCTCTCTGCCCTGGTCTAAGGCCAGCCCTGGGCATCATGAGCACCTAAGACCCCAAGAAATAACCCATCTCTCTGGCCAAAGGGACTGGAAAAGGGGAATCCTGTGGTCTGAAGAGTAGAAAGAGATGCTGGTTATTTTTGTTCTCTTTCTCCTCTCACTGCTTTACCCTCCGGACATCCTCAGTCCACAGAGCGGCACGAAAGTGTTTGTGGTGTGAGGATAAAACTCTGAGACATATCCACCTTTCTGACAAGAAGAACTGGGAAAAGGGACCCCTGAGAGAGAGTGTGAAGAAAATCCCAGAGAAGGGAGAGTTGGAGAAAGAAATCTTGAAAAACTGTGTATGAATCAAAACAAGTTCCAGACTACTCATGAAATGTGCATGTGTGAAACACACCCAAAGAAGCAATGGCTTCGAGAAGTAAATTATGACATAAAGAACCGCACAAATCCCAAACTAATCCAGAACAACACATACAAACAATATAGTAAGGGCTTTGAAAACTGAATGGACATTGTTACCATGAAAGGTGAGACAGACTTGTCATCTGAGCCTAATCTGGTTGGCTCTCTTAAAAAATAATAAATAAAATAAAGAAGGAGGAGGAGATGGAGGAAGAGACGAAGAAGGAGGAGAGGGAGGAGGAGGAGAAGGAGGAGGCAGAGAAGAAGAAGAAGGAAAAGAAGAAGAAAGAAGAAAGAAGAAGAAGGAGAACAACAACAACAAACAACAAAACCATCATTCTCCAGCAAATTTTAATTAGGGCCCAGAGTCTCACAACATAGTATTCAAAATATCCAGGATACAATCTAAAATTATTCAACATGCCAAAAAAGGGAAAAATACAATCCAGAGATGCTAACCCCAAGATGATCAAGATATTGGAATTACCAGACAAAAACCTTAAAGCACTTATTATGTTTATGCTCTAGGAGTAAGTGTGAATATTGTTGAAATTAATGGAAAGACATAAGTTTTCAGGGGAAAATTAAAAATATTGAAAAGAACTAAATGGAAATTTTAGACTTGAAAAATACAATAATTGAATTCTTTTGAAAATTCACTAGATGCATTAAATAACAGGTGCAGGAAAGGGTCAATAAACTTGAAAATTGAACAATAAAAATTACTGAATCTCAAGGGTAGAGAAAAACAAATTGAGAAAAAAAGTGATCAAGCCTTAGGAACTTGTGGAGCAATATCAAAAGATCTAATAGTCATGTCACTGCAGTCCCAAAATAAGAAAAGAAAGTGACTGGTACAGAAAAAAAAAAAAAGAAGAAGAAGAAGAAGAAATGCTAAAGATGTATTAAATACGGTAAAAGACATAAATTTACACATTGAGAAAGTCTGTCAAACCCTAAACAAAATAAATTCAAAGAAAAGAATACACGTTCAATAATCAAATTGCTGAAAAGCAAAAATAAAGAAAAAATCTTGAAAGCAGTCAAAGAAAATCAACATATCACATACAGAGAAAATAGCAATCTCATTAGAAATGATGGAAACTAGAAGACAATGGAAAAAATCTTTAAAGATTTTAAAATTCCATATCCAGTGAAAGTCAATATCCAATAAAATACCATTTAGGAATAAAAGTAAAATAAAGACATCCTCAGTGAAGTTTAAAAAAAGAGAAAAATCATCACCCAAAGATGTGGCCTAAAACAAATGCTAAAGAAAGCTCTTCAAACTGAAGGAAAATAATATTAAAATAACTTAGAACTTTAAGAATAAAATAAAGGGAAAGCTAAAGAATGGTAAACATCTGTGTAAATACGATAGATTATTTGTCTCTGCTTAAGTTCTTTATAATTAGGATGACTGCTGAAAGCAAAAATTGAGTTTTTAATGTATGTAGACAACTGTACTATAAAAAGGACACAGTAAAGAAATTTATTTGGTTGTAGAGCTTGTAAATTTTATTCAATCAATGAAATACTATCTCAAAGTAGATTATGAAAAGGTAGGCATATATATTGTAATCCCCCGAGCAAACAAACACACACACACACACACATGCTCACCTACACACACACACTCACACACACAAAAAAGATATATGACCAAAAGTCCAAATGAGAGATTTTAATGGACTCTTCAAAATATCCAATAATCCCAAAAAAGGGAAGAAGTAATAATGAGGGGTGCCAAGAGAAGAAAAGACAAACAGAAAGCAAATAATAAAATGGTAGACCCAAATCCAACTATAAGAATAATTACATTAAATGTTAATGATCCAAACAAACCAATTAAAAGACAGAGATGGTAAGACTGTATAAAAAACCAAGACCTAAGTATATGCTGCCTACAGGAAACACCTAAAAATATAAAGATAAAGATATAGATAGGGTCAAATTAAAGGGATGGAAAAAGATGTACTATGGAAACACCAACCAAAAGAAAGCTGTTTATTAACAGCAGACAAAATAAACTTCAGAACAAGGACAATAAGGAACAAAGAGGATTGTTACATAAGGGTAAAAGAATAAACTCACCAAGAAGAAATAACAATATTAAATGTGTATGTATCTAAAAACAGGGCTTCACACTATATGAAGAAAAATTTTAAAACTGAAAGGAAAAAATAGAACAAATTCAATGTTATACTAAGATAGGTACATAAACAGTCCTCTCTAAGTAATCAGCACAACAAGTACACAGAAAATCAGCAAGGATATAGAAGTCCTGAATAATACTATCAAATTTTTTGACCAATTGTCATTTATAGAACACCGTACCCACCAACAGCAGAACACATAGTCTTTTCAAGTGCACATGGAATATTCACCAAAATACACTACATTGTGGATCATGAAACAAACCCTGAAGTTTTTAAAAGATTTATTTATTTATTCGACAGAGAGACACAGCAACAGAGGGAACACAAGCAGGGGGAGTGGGAGAGGGAGAAGCAGGCTTCCCACGGAGCGGGGAGCCCGATGCGGGGCTCAATCCCAGGACCCTGGTATCATGACCTGAGCCGAAGGCAGACGCTTAACGACTGAGCCACCCAGGCGCCCAACCCTAAAGTTTTTAAAGAATTAAAATCATACAAAGTATATTATCCAGCTATAAAGGAATTCAATCAGAAATCAATATCAGATTATATAGAAAATTCCCAAATACTTAGAAAGTAAAGAACATGCTTCTAAATAACCCAGGAGTCAAAAAGAGACAAATTAGAAAATGAACTGATTGACACAAAAATACAACATACCGAAAATTTGTGACATACAGATTAGAGAGTAATATATACTATTAAACACTTGTATTAGAAATAAGAAAGATCTCAGGGTGCCTGGGTGGTTCAGTTGGTTAGACATTCAACTCTTGGTTTCGGCTCAGGTCATCATCTCAAGGTCATGGGATCAGACCCAAGTCGGGCTCTGCGCTCAGTGGGGAGTCTGCTTCTCTCCCTCTCCATCTGTCCCTCCCCCTGCTCACATGCTCTCTTTCTAAAATAAATAAATAAATCTCTTAAAAATTTTTAAAAAGAAATAAGATTTCAAGGCAATAATCTAAGATTTCACTTCAAGAAACTAGAAAAATAAGAGCAAATTAAACCCAAATTTGGCATAAGGAAGGAATATATAAGGATAAGAGCAAGAATTGATGAAATTGAAAACAGAAAAACAAAAGAGAAAAATCAGTTGAACCAAAAGCTGGTTCTTTAAAAAGATCTATGAAATTGATAAATTTCTAGCCAGGCTGGCCAAGTGGAAAAAAGAGAGAATACAAATTACTAATATCAAGATTGAATGAAGAGATAACACTACAGACCCTATAAACATTAACGGGCTGATAAAAGAATATTATAAACAATCCAGCCTGTGTATTTGACAACTCAGACTAGGTGTGAGCAAACTTTTTTATAAATGGACAGTCAGTAAATATTTAAAGCTTGTTGGCCATTTGGTCTCTGTCATAATTACTCTACTCTGCTATTATAGGGCAAAGTAGCCATGGACATTAAGTAAATAAATAGGCTATATTCTAATAGAACTTCATTTACAAGAATCAATGGCTGGCCTCTGGGCCTTATTTTATTGATGACTGGCTTAGATGGAATTGACCAATTCCTTTAAATAAAAACTATCACTCAAGAAGAAACAGAGAACCTGAACATACTCCTATAGCTATAAGAAAATTGAATTCATAGTTAAAATCCTTCCAAAAAACAAAATTGAAGGACCAGTTTCACTGATGATTTCTACCAAATACCTAAGGAAGAAATAATACCAATTCTACATAACCCTTTCCAGAAAAATGAAGAGAAGGAAACACTTTCCAACTCATTTTATGAGTCAAGGATTTCTCTGGTATCAAAACCAGTTATACAATGTTGGTGGGAATATAAAATGGTAACAATAAATTTCATGAGCACAGACACAAAAATCCTCAACAAACTATTAGCAAATTGAATCTAGCCATATATACCAAGCATAATATACCATAATCAAGTGGTATATATTCCAAGAATACAAAGCTGTTTCAACTTTTGAAAATCAATTTAATCCACATTTTAACAGACTAAAGCAGGAAAACTACATGATCATCTCAATAGATGCAGAAAAAGTGGCAAAATGCAAAATATCCATTCATGATTAAAAACAGTAACAATAACAACTTCAGCAAACTTAAAATAGAACTTCCTTAACCCAATAAAGAGCATCTATAAAAACCCTATAGCTAATATCATACTTAAAGGTAGAAGCCTGAACGTTTTTCCCCTAAGGTCAGAACCAAGTCAAGGATGTCAGATCTCACCACTCCTATCTCCTATTAAACATCATACTGAACACCCAAGCAAGTGCAATAAAGCAAGACAAAGGGGCACAGATTGAAAAGAAAGAAATATATCTACCTCCATTTGTAGATGACATGATTGTTCAGGTAGAAAATCCCATAGAATCTATTACAAAAAAAGTATCTGGAACTACTAAATGAATTTAGCCAAGATCACAGGATTCAAGCTCAATATGTAAAAAAGCAACTATATTTCTACATATTAACAATGAAAAATTGACAATAAAAAAATTAAAAATAATACGATTTACAATAGCTGCCTAAAAAATGAAACACTTAGGTACAAAGACAACAAAATCGTGTAAGATCTGTATACTGAAAAATACAAAACACTGATGAAAGAATCGAGAAAATCTAAATAGACACAGAGGCAGATGATGTTCATAGATTGGAAGATTAACATTATTTAGAATTTAGTTTTTTCCCAAATTGATCTACAGATTCAATGCAATCCCAATCCAAATACCAGTAGGGTTTTTTGTGGAAATTGACAAAATAATTCTAAAATGTATATGGAAAGGTAAAGGAAATATAATAACTAAAAACATTCTGAACAATAAACAAAAAAAACTGGAGGACTCACTACCTGATTTCAAGATTTAGTATAAAACCACAATAATCAAGACAGTGTGGTGTGGTCCTGGCAAAAGGATTAACACAAAAATCAGTGACACAGATACTTAGTCTATCAATAGACCCACACAAATATGGTCAGTCAACTTTCGACGAAGGTGCAAGGCAGAAAGAATAGTCTTTTGAACAAATATTATCAGGATAAGCCCTATGCAGAAAGAAAAACGGCAACACACAACTCCTACCTTAAACAAAAATTAATTCAAAATGGATCATCTATGTTGAAGTGAACCACAAAACTATAAAACTGTACAAGAAAATCTTTGTGATCTTGGTTTAGTCCAAGAGTTCTTAGCTATGACAGTAGGAGCACAATCCCAGAAAAGAAAACACTGGAATATTGGGCTTCATCAAAATCAAAAACTTCTGCTCTTAAGAGGGTGAAAAGATGGGGCGCCTGGGGACTCAGTTGGTTAAGCAACTGCCTTCAGCTCTGGTCATGATCCCAGGGTCCTGGGATCAAGCCCCACATTGGGCTCCCTGCTCAGTGGGGAGCCTGTTTCTCCCTCTCCCTCTGCCTGCCACTCCCCTTGCTTGTGCTCTCTCTCTCTCAGTCAAATAAGTAAATAAAATCTTTAAAACAAAAAAAGAGGGTAAAAAGAAACCCCACAGACTGAGAGAAAATACTCGAAAATAAAACTGGCAAAAAGATTGTATCCAAAATATATAAAGAACTCTTAAAGATCAATGATAAGAAAAACAACCCAATTTTTTTAGAAATGAGTAAAAGATTTACAAACATGACAGCTAGCAAATGAGCACATGAAAAGATGCTCAAAATCATTAGTTATTAGGGAACTGTAAAGTACAGTGAGATATCTCTACATGACTATTAGGATGGCTAATTTTTTTTAAACCTGGCAGTACCAAGAGATACCAAGAAGACAGAGCAATTAGAAGCATCATACACTTGAACTATGAAATGGTACAGACACTTTGGAAAACAGCTTAGCGGTTTCTGATAAAGTTAAACATATACTTACCTTATCACCCAGCAATCCTCTCTCAGCTATTTGCCCAAGATAAATTAAAACATATATTGACACAAAAACCTACATGCAAATGCTTATAACAGCCATATTCATAGTCGCCTAAACTGGAAACAACCCAAAAGTCCTTCCACTTGTGGACGGCTCAGACTATTGGACATCATACAACAGCATGATACTCAGAAATAAAAAGTAGCAAATTACTAATACATGCAACAACCCCTATGATTCTCAAATGCATTGTGCTGAGAGAAAGAAGCCAGACTCAGAAGGCTACATACTGTAGGATCCCATTTATATTACATTATGACAAAGAAAACCTACAGAGAAAGAGAACTCGGTTGCCAAGGATTAGGGCCGGAGGGGGGTATCTGACTACAAAGGGGCAGCACAAGGGAATTTGGGGGGGGGGGTGTTATGGAAATGTTCTGTATCTTGATGGTGGTGCTAATTAAATGATTCTCTGCACGTGTCAAAACTCATAGAACTATACACCAAAACAGTGATTTTTACCGTATAAAAATCAAAAAAAGCATTTTTTTAAAAGGGTGTATAAACGTACAGGGATAAATGCATGGCACTGGCTATGCACCAGGCCCTGTATTAGGCACCTCCTATTGGGTGGGAAAAATAAATAATGAAGCTTCTTCCCTCGAGTTACAAGTCTGCTTTGACTGAAGCCCGGCTTGGTCTAGTACTCTTCGTTCATTCCACGCTAGGGAGCCAACTGAACTAAATTATTATTAAAACATAATTACTAATAGTACAGACTTGAAAGCAAGACCGACCTATGCCTTGAAATCCTGCCTGCCCCACATACTTCCTACAGGACTTGAAGTAAGTCGCTTCAGTTTTCTTATCTGTAAAAAGGAAATGACACCCTTACCTCACTGTGTCAGTGTGGGAATTAAATGAGATAGTGGGAGAGCCCGCAGCTCAGCATCTGGCACATGGCAGACGAGAATTGAAGGGAAGTTATTAATTTTTTTCGTAAGTTTTTGTTCATTGATGCAAACGCTCCAGGTGTGGCCCAAGGTGGACCTAAATTACTGCAAAATTTGCATAATCATGAACAGTGTGCTGAACGTAAGCAACATATGTGTGTGTAGGGTTTTACCCCTGTGCTAAACCATAATGTGTTATATTCCCCCTCTTGCCTCCTAATGAGAACAGTCTGATCAAATAACTGTAATGAGTATCAGCATTAGTGAAACCCTAATATTTCTGTACCACTCTCCAGCTAAAGAGCACTTTGGGATCCATTACGTCCTTACCCCACTGTAACAAGCCAGGGAAACTGTTCTC
>NC_058407.1:126056961-126086009 GCF_002201575.2 Neomonachus schauinslandi
TCCATTACGTCCTTACCCCACTGTAACAAGCCAGGGAAACTGTTCTCTCTAGGACAGCACCGTGACAAGCGCCTGCATGGGGAAGGTGTAATTTATAACGCTATTAGAATCAAGCACAGCCCAGCACTGCAGTCGGGTACACTAAGAGATGAACAAATGTTTGATTTAAACACAGAGACAAATGTGGAGATCCGGCCCCATCCATCACTTGGGCTTTCATACTCTGAGATTTCACTTTAAATAGAGAACAAGGCGTGGTCAGTTCACCAAACATTTATGAGCCACTTTCTATGAAGCGGTCCCAGGCCCTGCCTTCAAGAAGCTCACATCTTCCTAATAGGCCTTCCTTGCTGGGCCTGTTGTATCTCATAATGACTTGATTAACTAGCGGGTTAGCGCTGAAAGCCAGAAGACCCACGCATTTGCAATAATGTTGCCTCCTTCTGCAGAGGCTCACATGATTTATGTCTGTCCCATCCCACGAACTCCAAAGCCTGACATAATGACTTCCCGGAGGCTGCCCGAGTCCAGTTATTCCACTCGCTGTCCTAACACCTCTTCTATACAAGAGAGCATTCGGAAAGGCCGGGAAAAAGACCTTGGAGAGACAAAAAAAAAAAAAAAAGGCCAGTCAATGAAGCCAGCAAAAGAAACAGAAACACTCGATTGGGGGACAGATGATCATGAGTCCCCATCAGAATTTCCTGTTCTGGTCTGGGACTGGACCGGGCAGTAAATCCAAACCCTTGCTACTCGTGATGGGGTTAACACAATCCTGACTGTACGCTCTGAGGTCAGTGCTGTTGACTCCATTGAGAAGAAAAGAGATGAAGCAGTTCAAGTGTGTTCACCTTGGTCCTTCTATTATGGGAATTGTCAACATCAGACACACACGGTTTGCTTGTTTTTCCCCTGCGCTCTTTGAGCACACTGAAATCACCTGAACCACGAAAAATTTTCCCTCAGAAACAAGCAAAGGTCCAGATGAGCTTTAGTGTGCTTTCATAAACACGACCTTTCTCCCGGGTTTAACAAAACACAGAGATGGTCTGTCCACTGCATCACACCCGCTTCCAGACTCAAAGACATCAACAAAGGGGCAACTGGAAAGGAGAAAAACAAAACCACAGTGGCAACCAAGGAGTCTAAATCCAGGAAGCCAAAATGAAGCTGTATCTATCAAAATAAATGCATGCTCTATTTAATTACACCTCCAGTAACGAGCACCAGAGCTCCCTATGGGCAGGTGCCAAAACAGTGGGCTTTTGGTAGAGCAGGTGGTCTGAAACCAGACAGGTTAAGGCATTGCCTTTTTGAGACCTGACTGATCCCAACTGAACCACCAAGGTATCCGGCTCTATCCATCCCTGTGCATCTTTTAGAAAGGGTTGTTATAAACATTTTGATGAGTGGACATATATTGATACTTATTTGCACTCAAGCCAAATGCTAAGGCTTTAGACAGAGTTACAGTGTGTTGGGCTTTTTATTACACTGAAATATGCCAGGGAATAATGATAGCTTCCTCTAGCAAAGTGCTTCCTTATATTTCTCAGTGTGCTTTCCCATACATGAATGATTTCATTTAGCTCCTTTCCAACAGCCCAGTGAGGAACACAGGGTACGGATCATTATACCCATCTCACAGATGAGGAAACTGAGAAACAACACATATACCTGGAGTGAACTCCTGCAGCTTGTGAATAGCACGGACTGGGGATCTCCACACTCGTAGGTTGCATATGCTGCCCCCCACTGCTCGGAGATGCTCCTGGCTTGGTGAGAAATTATGGACAGCCCATTCTTATGATCTGTGTGGTGGGATCAAGTCTCTGTATCCATCCTTCTATATGGCCCCAGGGTTCTGGATTCTGTCACACATGTCAATCAGCCAAAAAGTTGCTTTTTAAAAATACCGATGTCGGGGCGCCTGGGTGGCTCAGTCGGTTAAGCATCTACCTTCGGCTCAGGTCATGATCCCAGGGTTCTGGGATCGAGCCCCACATTAGGCTCCCTGCTCAGCGGGAAGCCTGCTTCTCCCTCTCCCTCTGCCTGCCACTCCCCCTGTTTGTGTTCTCTCTCTCTCTGTCCAATAAAAAATAAAATTTAAAAAATAAATAAAATAAAAATATGCATGTCTAGGCACCACCCAGAGATTCCGATCCAGCTGGACTGGAATAGGGCCCAGGGATGTGTATTTTTTGAAAAGTTCCCCCCAGGAGATTCCAATTTGCATCCACAGATGAAAACCACTAGTCTTTAGGCCCTACTAGGTAATAAATACCTGAGCTGCCTATATACAGCATTGCAGCAATGATCCATAAAACCCAAGGAAAGGAGATGCTCAATTCCAAAACCTAGATCCGCTACCACCTACAGCACTGAATTTAGGAGACAGGGCAGATACTGGTGAAGAGAAACTTGAGCCTATGTGTGACAAAGCAGACCACCGACTGCACGCTAAAATCACGCACACTGGAAGTGCTGAAGAGATGAAAAGTGAAGGTCAAACCCTCCTGCTTCGGAAGCCAGCTCTTTTGCAAAGCCTAACTGCCAGACCCCTTACCTCCTCCGCACCCCATTTCTCATCAGAGTGCAGGGACTGCCTTCAAGAATGAGAAATCAGTGGTGTACACATCAGGGCCACCAGTCTGCATTCATTTGCATTCATTTCCACCATCTTCCCTGCAGAAGGGATGCAGAGAAAGCCAGAAAATGCCACGCTTGTACATTTGTGTCCCCACTGCATTCTGCGGAAGGCACTCCTCTGATTCATTCAGGGGTGACCAGAATGAAATTTCATGTCATTGGTGACTCTGGGGAAGGACTGAATTTACTGCGTGGTCCCCGAGGCTGCACGGGCATAAGAACCAGGACCACACTCTTCTTGGCAAAGGGTCCGATTCTGCTGCACTCCTGTGTGTGGCCACCTTAGTGACAGAACATTCGAGATTCTCAGACATGCTTGTCAATGAAGGAGTACTTTGGGGCGGGGATGGGTGGGTGGGTGGGGAAGAAATGATTACATTAGATCTTCAGACAGCTTTGGAAAAGGTTTCAAAAAGCCGACACAGCTTCCCAAACTATCTAGAACTGAGAAGCGCAGCCCTGTGAGCTAAGGCCCCCAGGGCACACGGGTGCTGCGGGCTAGAGTTTGAATTTACCTTCAGTTTTTATTTGCCCACAACTTGGAATCCATTTGAAAGTCTAAGAGCATGTCCTCCCTCCCTTTGCTAGAGCCTGTTTTTAAACAAGGATCACTGAGATGTCACACTCTAAAACCTCAAAGTTCTGAAAGACCCATCGCCCCATCCATGTCAAAACATGCAGATTCACATCGAAAGGAAGCTGAGGATCCATGGCTCACTCATGTGATAAAAACACAACACTGGTTTGGTCAAATACTGGTCTCTAATCATTTTTCCTCCAAGAGCAGGATTCCAGGTCAGGAAATGGCTATGGAGTACTTGAGCTCAGGGTCGCGAGGGCACACTCACTAAAGGCAGGTGATGCCTCTGGCCTGGGGCCCTTCCCATAATTAGCTGCTAAAAGGAAAGATGTGCAATTACCCAAATGAAGGCTCTCTCCAGCCTCTGAATTTTGGCACGTGCCGCTTCCTCTTCTGAGATGCCTTCCTGTATCTCAGAAGATTTAATAAGAGGTGATGGTCACAGCCTGTGTGTGTCCCCCCCCCCTCCCCGCACAGATGATTTCCTACATCATGAGAACTTGCCTGCCCCATCCTCCAGGTCGGGGGAAGCAGTTTTCCAGAGGTGCTGATGTTGCTTATAAACTCATTTTCCTTCACAATCTTAAAGAGAGTCAAAGGACAGAGGACACTCCTTTTTTTTTTTTTTTCATTGCTTTGGCTTAAACACAGAAACTAAGTCAAGTGGGTTCCCCAAGCCAATCCTCCCAGCTTTATTAAAGTTCTATCAACCAAATATGGACCTCAAGATGAGAGTTGTGGAGGGAAGGTAGAAGAGAAGGGGACTGATGTGTTTGCTTTTTTCCACTGTGGTAAAATATATATAAATATGACATAAAAGCTATCATCATACCCATTTTTAAGTGTTCAGGTCAGTGGCATTGAGGATACTCACAGTGCTGTGCACCCGTCACCACCATCCATCTCCAGAACTTTCTCATCCCCCCAAACTGAAACTCTGTCCCCATTACACACTAACTCCCCACTTCCCTCCTCCCTGCCTCCCCTGACACCCACCACTGTACTTTCTGTCTCCGTGAATTTGACTGCTCCAGATACCTCCTCTAAGCAGAATCACACAGTATTTGTCCTTCTGTGTCTGGCTGATTTCTTTCATTCTGCATAACATCCTCAAGGTTCATCCATGTCATACCGTGGATCAGAATTCCCTTCCTTTTTAAGACTGAATAATATTCCACTGTATGGATTACCATACTTTGCTCATCCATTCATCTGTCAGGGGACATCTGGGGTGTTTCCATCTTTTGGCTATTGCAAATAATGATGTGTTTACTTTTGGAAGGATCAGTCTGAGGTATCAAAGAAACCTACAGAGGGCAATAGCCAGCATAGAGCAGGAAATGAGGATTTCTCACTGAGAGTGGGCAGCAAACCAGAGACTGGAGTCTGGGAATCATCATCCTAGGGCTATTTCTCCAAGTGTCTTGGGATGCACATTAAAAATGCAAATGTCTCAATCCTACCCCAGGCCTACTGAATCAGACAAGCTGGACACAGGACCCAGGACTCTGCATTTTGCAAGCTCCCTAGGAAATTCTGAGGCCTAAGAACAATTCGGCCTCGACATTATGGGTGAACCCTGGGGAACAGAAGAGGTGAAGACGGATGGTATAAAGGGGGGCGGTGCACTTCTAGAACACAATCTTAAGAAGCATCTACATTCACAGGAAGGAAGGATCAAAATGAGCCACCACTGGAGACAGATGAATTAGTTATGTGGAGATGCAGGAGGGAATCAATAAGAGATAAAGAAAAGAATCAGGAATTGCAATAAAGGCCCAGTTGAGAGTAAACAACGTGAGTCGAGGGGGACCTGGTCAGCCACTTTCTAGAAAGTGGATTCTCAGGGTGTCACCAGCCTACACAGAATACCTTAGTATAAATTTGAAAAAGCTTCCTTTCCTATGGGTGCCCCTTGGCCAGCAAGCTACAGAAATCAAAGCAGCTGGGGGGCTTGAATCCATCTCCTCTAGTGCCCGCTCCCCTGTCCCTCCTAGATTTCCTGATTTTAGTGGGAAATCAGTCCAGCCACAGAAACCGGAAGTTGAGATACCTCTTATCTCAGCGAGCTTAAGCACTCCCCATCTGATTAATAGAAATTCAGAAGAGAAGAGGCACCTCACAGAGGCTGGGCATCCCTGGTTGCTAAGGCCAGAATCCTCAAAGCTACCACCCGTAGCAGACAGATAGCAGCTGAGCTGATCTAGGAAACCCTATTTCCTTCCCCTGGTCTGCTCCTTCTGGGGCTTTCTCAGCCTCCTTGTTTTCTCTTCTGTGTTTGCCAGCTTCAGGAATGGATTACACACACTACCCATCAGAAGGAAGAATCATGGGAAAGTAGGGCTGCCAGAAAAATCCAGGTTGTAGCCTTCTCGTAGACAGTAAGGTGTATTCAAGCAGGAGTTGTAAAGTTTTCAAAATCCTTCAGAAACTCATCCTTCAGAAAACAGTTTTTCTTTTAAAAAAATTTTTTTTTACAAATAATACAAGCAGCATATTTAGTATCACATTATTGGGCCAGATTGGTATGATGGAAAGACTTTTCCTCCCCTTGTGTTTTGGGGTGGTTGGCTTTTTTTTTTTTTTTTTGGTTTTGTTTTGTTTTTTTGTAAGCACACTTCACATGAGATCCATCCTTTTAACATAATGAAAATGTTCAGTACCATATGGTGAACTACAGGAACTCAGCTGCACTGTGGATCTCTAGCACTTCTTCATCTTGCATAACTAAAACTCTATGCCCACCGAGAAACAATTCCCATCTCCCCCTCCCCCCAGACCCCGGCAACCACCATCCTATTCTCAGATTCTGTGAGTTTGACTATTTTGAATACCTCATGCAAAGTAGAATTGTGCAGTATTTGTCTATCTGGGACTGGCTTAGCATAATGTCCTCTAGGTTCATCCAGGTTGTCACAAATGGCAGGATTTCCTTCTTTATTAAGGCTGAATCATATTCCGTTGTATGTGTCTACCACATTTTTCTTGACCTGTTCATCTGCTGATGGACATTTGGATTGTTTCCACATCTTGGCTATTGTGAATATCGCAGCTAAACATGGGGTGCAGCTAAACATGGGGTGCAGCTAACTCTTTGAGATCCCAGTTTCAATTCTTTTGCTACCCTTAAAATTTTTAGTGAGGCGCTCAGCATTGTAACAACCCAATAAATCAACTCCTCTATTAATTAGTGTAGTTAATTTGAAAAATGTTCCCAGCTCTGCATTTGTATAAGGAATATTAAAAAGACCACTGTCTTGCCCCCAAAACATTCCATGAGCACTGCTGCTAGGAACTAAGGATATAATGTGACCCGAAGGAGACAGGGTCCCACCCTAGTGCTCAGTGGTACCAAGCACTGGGTGAGCATGAGAGAAAGAGCCTGAGTCCTTCCATTTACTCCTTCACAGTCTGTAGAGAATCATGCTTCCCAACACTGACTCACACATTATCTCTTCTGATGCTCACAGAAGCCTCCAGAAGCAAGCCAGACAAACATACTACACCCATTATACAGAGGAGAAAATAAAGGTTTGGGGAGTGAAGTGACTTGCCAGTCCTCACTCATTTAGCATGTGGTAGAGCCTGGAACCCTCCTAGATTCCCCATTCTTCTAACCTATGACTCTCCTACAAAAGAATGAATTCTGGGGTGCCCTGCTTTGGGGAGAAATGACACATTTTCACACACATGTGATGTGTCGGGGGCTAGAGCAGGGAAGGAGGAAGAGGTAGGCACCTGTCTGAAATCACTGGTTCCATCTGAGCAGCCCTTTAATGAAGACCAAACAGTGATAAAACCACAAAGCAAAGACGAGATCCAACTTTGCCAGGAGAAGCGCAATTAAATTCTCATAAAACAGACACTAGAGCTGGCCCATTTGCTCTCACTATTATTTATTCTTGGTTGTGCAATCATGCTGAATAAGCAATAAATGATGGACAGAGCTTGTGAAGAACAGAGCTTAAACTCCTTCAGTGGAAGGGAAGTGGCCAGATGGACCACTCGGTCAGGGAGTCCCCTCCAGGAAGCAGAGGTTACTCTTCACTGGCACTGCAACATTTGGAAGCTTCTGATCCACCTTCCAGAAGCTTTCTACACCCCACTTTTATTGCCTTTAACATTCCAGAGCAGACCTAAGGGTCTCCGTAGGCCTGACCCACCCTGGGTTGTACAGAAGAATGTCCATTTCCCTAGCACCCTTGAGAGAAAAGAGGTTCAGAAGCTCTGTCCTTGCAAACATGTTCATTGTCTGAAGACTCTCAGGAGTCCATCTGCTCTTACGCCCAGAGACACGCCCTGCAAGTGGCCAACACTGCCGTCAAGTTTCCATGGCCACCATACACCTCCTTCCACTAGGCCTTGCTACACTCTCACTGCTTTTGCGCCCATCGGGACAGGATGGAAGTAATAATGATCATAAAACACCTTGAAAATAAACATCTGTCCAGAGGAGCAGCAACACACCAGAGACTAAGGGTCCACGGCTGCCCTGGCGCCCGTCGGAAGCAGAAGGAGGTGAAACCCCGGGCTCCCCACCGTGCCCTTTCACTGCCCTCGACAGAAATGTCCTGCCCGGGGTCGCTGCCGCCCTGCCTCCAAGAAACGGGGCCCACTCCTCAGGACAGAGTCAGCGATAACCCAAGGCTGTGCACGGCAGAACTCGGAAGAAAAGCTAGGACAGCAGCCACCTCCTGGGAGGGATTAGGAGAAGGGGACAGAGTGGCCACCAGGCCCTTTGACAGGACTTATTCCCAGAGGACCGCACACCCAGCCTTTCTGACTCCGGTTGATATACTCCAGGCCTCTGCCAGAGAGACAGGCCTCAGCGAACACAGGAAACCAGGGACACTTGTGGGGTATTTTTCCGTAGCAGAGCCAGCCGGAAACCCTCAGACAGCAAGTCCAAGGCTCCTTGAGAAACACCGTCAATTCTTAGGTCCATGTCTTGCCTGCTTAGGAACCAGGCCTTTTAAACCTGGTGACTCGAACATCTCTCCAAAGCAGGACTACAAGAGAAAATATTCTAATACAATCTTCCATCCTACAGACTACCCTGCAGGAGTCCCCAGACCCAACTCTGAAAGGCTGGCCCACCAGCAGAGGAAAGGAGGTAAGACTGGTTAGAAAGCACAAAACGATAACATCTCTCTCAGTTAATCCTCCATCAGATGCATCTACTCACCAAGGGCGGAGCCAGCCTGGCCTTGCTTGAGCTTCCTGTCTCACAGTAAGACCTCCACTCACAAACGGGTCCACACAGATGCACGCATGCACGTGTGTGCGCACATATATGCACAGACAGGCATGCACGCACGCACGCACGAGCATGCACACACACGCCCGCCTCCCCATCAGCCCACTGCTGCCAACGCCCCTTCTCTCCCCCACGATGCCCCTTTCTCTCCTCTCCCTTCTGCCCAGCCGCCTTCCCTTGCCCGGCCCTCCTCCATTGTTAAAAGTAGCCCAGGCTGCCAGACGGCAATGACACACGCCGAGAGGGACCTGCTACTCTGCTGTAAACCAGCTCTCAGGAGTTGTTTTTGGTTCACGCATCTCATTGAATATATTTAAATATATTATATGCAGCCACCTGGCTACACAGGCAGGGAGAGAAGCAAGAGCTCCTCCCGTGATCCCAACAGCACATGCACACACACACGCACGCACACACGTGTGCACAGACAGGTATGGGCACACCCGCACACAGATACATATGCATACTCACATGGGCACAAATGCACACATACACATGCGCACTCATACACACATGCATACCCACATGTGTGCGCACACATACATACATGCATGCTCACACGGGCACACACACATACACACATATATGCATGCACACCCACACATACACATTCATACGCAAACACACATAGGCGTGCGCACACACACACCCGCATGCGCATTAATACACAGGACGGCAGGATGGGCAACCGTGCAGGACTGACGAAGCCTGCACCGAGGGCGGGAAGGCGGAGATGCTCACGTTATGGAAGAATAAAAGGCTGGCAAAGCCCATTCCCTCCTGCAGTAAAGATGGGCTCCAAGGAGGAAAGGAGGAAACGCACAGCCCTCACGGGACCTCACGCACGCACAGATCTCCAAGCGTCAGCCGGGCCTGCAGTCCTGCATGTTCCTCCTTCACGACGCCCTCTGATTTGCTGGTTGGCCTCTTGGAGCACAGGCTGCCGCCATGTGGGACTGAGGCCGAGGCTACTGCTACAGGTCAAGTGTCCTGGTGTCAGCCTGCTCAGATTAAAGCCTGCTCGGCCCCTTCCTTGGGCTCCTGCTGAGTTTCTTGGGGTCGACTTCCTCCTCTGTGCAAGGCAGCTCAGGACAGTGCCGCTCATGACGGTATCCAGAGGACAGAATGCGGTGGCTGCAATAATGCTTAGGACAAGGCCTCCCAAGAAAGATCACCTCTGCTGAGCCCGTGACCCAAGACGTTAATCTGCCTGCACCCAGTGCTCTTAGGGTAAACTGAGGACCAGGCCAGTGTTCCTTCCAACTTGCAGAGCATATTACCATCTGTTTTTCCATCTGCTGCAATGCACCCCTTTCTCCCTTTCAGAGTCTCCTTCCTTCAGACGAGCCTTTCTGTCACGAGTCTCACCCACCACTGTCAGAAAAACCTCCCTTGTCCACCAGGGCGGTACTCTGGCCCACATCCCACCTGCACCTCATTACTTTATAGTCCCACTCTCCACTCCCCCCGACCCCAACACGGAGCCTCTACCCACACAGGCTGGTCTTCCTACTGTCCTCCTTACTGCACACTCACCCCTGCCTCTGAGCCCTGGCCACTCCTGCTGCCCTTCCTTCTTCCAGCAGCCTAAATGCTGTTCCGCTTCCAGGTCAGTGCAGCCTCCCTGGAGCCGTCCCCAGTGCCTTCAGCGCAGGTGGCTCTCTGCCACAGGGGTCATATCGGTATCACTCACCTCAGCAAAGATCACACGCTGCCCCCATAGCACCACACGGCTTTGGGAATGCACCCTTGGGACACCAGGGTTTCTCGATCTCAGCACCACTGACATTTGGGTTGGACCGTTCCTTGTTGTGGGGGCCCGCCTGTGCACTGTAGGATGCTTAGCAGCATCTCTGGTCTCTACCCACTAGACACCAGGAGAAGCCTGGGCAACCCCCAAATGTCTCCAGACATTGCTAAATGTCCCTGGGGTGGGGTGCAAAATCTCCCCCAGTTGAGAATGACTGGATACACTTATCTCTCCTTTTTTTTAAAGATCTATTTATTTATTTTAGGGGGGAGGGGCAGAGGGAGAGCTAGAGTCCCCAGGCAGACTCCCCACCAAGCCTGGAGTCTGATGCGGGGCTCAATCCCAGGACCCCAAGATCGTGACCCGAGTCAAAACCAAGAGTTGGACACTCAACCGACTGAGCCACCCAGGTGCCCCAAAATACACTTATCTCTTTAAATAAACCATGAGCTCCTGGAGAACAGGGTCCACGTTATTTATTGATTTTTATTTCCTTCCCAGCACCAAGTACAGGACGGTAAATTCCTGCTGGCATAAACAAATACATGAATGAATACACAAGTTGGCACACAGCAGGACAAGGGCACAGGAAAGCATTTAGCACAGGGGAACCTGTATCCCCAGGTAAACCAACAGCTGAACATACAGAAAGTCCCCCATGTCCTTTACTATATTATAGACGAGAACCAGATTTCTGAATCACTGCTCCCCTTAGTGAACTTCAGCCAGGAGATAGTGCTTTGAATTAGTAGGGCTCAATAAAAGTTTGAAGAATGAGTAATCCCCCCAACCCCAAGCACTATTTATAGAAAAAATTATGAACTAAAATAAACAGGAAATTGCTACTACCCAGGTAAGGTGGGACGGCCATATTTCCATTTTCCCTGCACTTTCCTTCATTGCTGCATAAGCAGAATGGCTGTGAGCTGAGAAACCATGGCGGCAAATAGAGAAGGGCTTGGCAAGCAGGTGGGCACAGATCTGGATGCCAGATACATCCATTATGAGCCCAGACGTTGCTGGCGAGCTGCCTCTGGGAGCTCCACTTTCCTCATCTGTAAAAGGAGAAACAGACTGCCAACCACAGAAGGTTATGTGAGGCTTAACGGAGGCAACTGTGTGAAAGTCTTTACGTAGTAGGCTTTCAATAACAGTACAAATTCATCGTCTTTGTAGGAGCCAGAGAATTCGACAATGTGATTGCTCATCAACCAGATGTTAGGTGCAAAGCACAGCACTGTACTTCATGCTAAGTCCCTTCAGACCTTGATGTCTTCTAAAAGAAACATCGCTGAGCTGATAAAGTAGCAGAATGTCAAAGCCACTTTTGACAGATGATCCTCTCCAAATGGAGGTCCAGAAAATACAATGAATTGCCTAAAGTCACAAGGCGAACGGTGGTACCAGACCTCAAAGCCCAGTCTTTTCTGCTATATCCTAGGTATATTCTCCATCACTAGAAAGACCGGTCACCCCAACAGGGGTGGTGACAGCAAAGGTTCCTCCAGTCCTACAAGAAGAAGGCTCCCGCTGCTGGTTCCTGTCCCCTCCAGAGCAGATTCACACTGCGCCTCGTGTGTCTCTGTCCCCAGTGAGGTCTAAAAGCAGGTAAGTCCAGCCTGGGACAGGTACACGCACCGAATGATTCTGCCCTAGGAGGGCAAAGAAGAAGGTGCAGAGCTTTCTTCCCCTTCTTGATCATCCGCACAGCCAAAACCACACCCTCTCTCAGCATCCCACTTCTGCCATGGCCTCATCAAATGACCCACAGAGGGTTCTTCTTCCTATGATTCCTTCTCCTCCACTGGACCGGGGACAAGGTCAGTCTGTTCCAGTACATCTGTTAGGGGTTCTGGAACTGTACACAAGGTTTTGGCAGAGACACCCTGGCAGGTAATGGGGCTGCTGACTCGCATCAACACCCCATAAAAGAGCTTTCTCAAAACCTCACAGCTAAGTAGCAGACGATCCACCAATGATTCTATGCTCTGCTCTTCTTGGTCTGCTCTAAGGTGAAAATCTCCCCATTTCAAGCCCATCTGTTGAAGAGAGGATAAAAACAGCCCTTATTTGTGTTGTTTCAGCCAAATCCTATCATAAAACCCTATGTGTGCCACCCCCTAGGCAGAGTCTCCTGGGGAGGGATTCAGATTTGGGGGGGAAAATTGATCCTAATGGCCCAGGGCCAGCTACATGAAAGTGTTTACTTCTGCTTTGGCACTCCCATGTCCTTCTTTTTTCATTTGATTTTTTTCTCAGAAGCAACTGGAAGGTAAGAAAATCATGAAATATGCATGCAGATATGGATTGTGGGCAGGAAAGATAAAGCAGAACAGTGCTTATCAGAACGAGAAAAAAGATATAGTCTCCGGGCCATGAAACAAGACCCAGAATCATCCATCCGCATCTTAGCCAAGGTCCTGGTCACCCTAAGTGGCCTCATCCGGGAAGCTCTAAGGACTGAGACTGATAAAAAAGACACTATAAGGAAAAACCACCCAGGAAGCTTTTACTTACCCCATACCCTTTCCATCCCTCGTGGCTCACTAATCAATAAGATAAATGGTATTAAAGCACTAAGTTTGGGCGCCTGGGTGGCTCAGTTGGTTAAGCGACTGCCTTCGGCTCGGGTCATGATCCTGGAGTCCCGGGATCGAGTCCCACATCGGGCTCCCTGCTCGGCGGGGGGTCTGCTTCTCCCTCTGACCCTCCTCCCTCTCATGCTCTCTGTCTCTCATTCTCTCTGTCTCAAATAAATAAATAAAATCTTTAAAAAAAAAAAATAAATAAATAAAGCACTAAGTTTGATATGGACACACACACAAAAAAACACAGGTCCAGAGGCCAAAAAAGTAGATTTCAGGTAGGACCCCAGGCAAGTCATGCACAATCAATGTATTAATGTATCCACTGCTAGAAGTGTGCGTGAATATCTGCCACCTGAATTCTATTGTGAAAACTGGCAGAAATTCTTAACTTAGATGACATTCCATGGAAGAAAAGGCTTCGGCATAGACGCCCAGGCAACACCATCATTGCTCCTCTTCAAGGCTTTCCTGAACACGGGACTGCCCAGGACTGAAGGCAGCCCAACAAGTTGTAGAGTGAAAAAGGATGTTCAGACGACAATGATTTTGATGTTCTCTAAATCCCAAGATCAGCTCGTAGTCTTAAGATCAGCCAGTTTCCCATCATCCCCTGTCCACCTTGAAGGACACCTTCCCCCTCGTTCCTCACCACCCATCTCCAATCTGGAAGCCAGAGTCTCTTTTCTGTTGCCAAGCCTCTTTTGGAGACATCCAAACATGGGCATTAACTCAATGCTTCTGGAAATGGTCCCTTGTTTCAGAAGCCAGGTTTTATGCCAACTGGAAATTGGGTACATCAGTGGTTCTGGAGTTTAGTCATATCTCAGCCAAGGAGCTCCTGGAGAACTCTGTTACCCAAACCCACCTACCCTGGCCTACATAAGGCCTTCCCTACCTGGATAACTCAGAAGTCTTCTTTTCTTTTGTCCTATTGGCACCAGATACCAACACTCTAAGATTTGGGCCATGGGGTGCATCAGTTCCACCAGTCTGTCTGGGCTGTCATGGCACTGAGGCCTAGGTTCTCAAGGCATCACATCTGTCTGGCTTTCCTCCACCATCACAGCCTCCTCTTACCCCATCCTCCTTCTTGCCTCCAGCCCTTTCCCACCCCCACTCAAATAATGCCACATCCTTCATCACTTGCTTCTGGCCTTGGTACTTTCCACTCCAATCACCTAACTCGTACTTCCTTACCAATTTGTAGGCTTAAGCGTAGTCGATTTTCATAAAGTAGGCTTTTGTGAATTATTGTGTACTTTTCAGCCCCAGTCATTTGAGGTACAGGTAATAAAAATTTTAAATAAAATGTATTAAAGTGTGAATAAGGGGCGCCTGGGTGGCTCAATTGTTAAGAATCTGCCTTCAGCTCAGGTCATGATCCCAGGGTCCTGGGATCGAGTCCTACATCAGGCTCCCTGCTCAGCGGAGAGTCTGCTTCTCCCTCTCCCACTCCTCCTGCTTGTGTTCCCTTTCTCGCTGTGTCTCTCTCTGTCAAATACATAAATAAAATCTTTAAAATAAAAATAAATAGGGATGCCTGGGTGGCTCAGTCATTAAGTGTTTGCCTTCGGCTCAGGTCATGATCCCAGGGTCCTGGGATCAAGCCCCGCATCGGGCTCCCTGCTCAGTGGGAAGCCTGCTTTTCTCTCTCCCACTCCCCCTGCTTGTGTTCCCTCTCTCACTGTCTCTCTCTGTCAAATAAATAAATATAAATAAATAAATAAATAAATAAAGTGTGAATAAGTGCATTTTGTCATTTTAAACAAACAATGTTTACCTCAGGTCTTGATACATGGGGGCAAACCAAATCTTAGAGCTAAAAGAATGTAAGCCCATAACAACCGTAAAAAGAAATTCAACTTGGGGGCACCTGGGTGGCTCAGTTGGTTAAGCGACTGCCTTCGGCTCAGGTCATGATCCTGGAGTCCTGGGATCGAGTCCCGCATCGGGCTCCCTGCTCAGCGGGGGGTCTGCTTCTCCCTCTGACCCACTTCCCTCTCATGCTCTCTGTTTCTCATTCTCTCTCTCTCAAACAAATAAATAAAATCTTTAAAAAAAAAAAAAAAATTCAACTTGTTTTCAAGTGTCATTAATGGATTGATTCCACTATAATGTAGCTAAAGTCTGTGACTGCAGCAGAGACTGCTAACCATTCCCCACTAGCTATGCTCTCTTTCTTCTTTGGGGAGAAAGCCCCTGATTTCCAGCTAGACCCACACACCATACATTGGAGACTCTATTTCCCATCCTCCTTTGCAATTAGGCATGACCACTGTCTCAACTCTGGACAGTTCACACATGCCTTTTGCCCCTATCTCTCTGTCCCTTCTTCCATTCCACTGCCTGGAGTAAGGCTGTCCCAATTTCATACCCTGAGATTAAGGCCACACAATGCAGAGCAACAAGCTAGACGGAGCCTGGGTCCCTGACACCAGGAAGAACCACATGAGCCCTAGACCACCCACCAGGCCTTGTGCAAGAGGAACAGCCCTTATCCTGTTTGACTCATAGTTATCTATAGCTTTCTATGACTTGCAGCCAATCTTACTCATAACTGATACAATCATTAAAGGGTAAGAATCTAAAGTTTTAAAACTGGACATGAACTTCATAAAGACATTAACAACCAAAGTAATTTACTAAGACACTTGTCCACATCCCTTAGAGAACAAAGGGATATTTAAGAAAACTTACGTTTAAAAGAATGTTTCAGGAAAAAAAAGTTTTTCCTACAGTAGGTAAGTATATATTTCCAATTTTTAAACATTTCACATCATTAAATCCTTTGCAGATAATACAATAAATCCCCTTGTGCATTCTTTCTTTATTCTACTAGCATAACACATTGGAATGTTTTCATCCTTTCAAAATTGTGTAAGTGTTTGTTCCTCAGCTTTCCCAAGGACATAAAACCTTGAATGAGCAATATACCCAAATGAACCATTCTGGCATTTTGCATATCTTAGAGAGCGAAATATTTTGCTGCCTTCACTGGAAAAAATGTCTTTGAGTTTTAAAATTAAGATAAGTAATTTTTTTTTAAACTGGGAAGAACGGACCCATTAAGAGAAGTACCTTGGGGGTCACCTGGGTGGCTCAGTTGAGCATCTGACTCTTGATTTTAGCTCAGGTCATGATCTGAGGGTCCTGAGATGGAGCCCGAAGTTGGACTCTGAGCCCAGGGGGGAGTCTGCTTGTCTCCCTCTCTCCCTGCCCCCCCCCCGACTTGCACCCCCCCTCTCTCTGAAATAAATAAATCCATCTAAAAAAAGGGAGAAGTATCTTGGAAATTGAAAAAGGCATATTATTGGGCGCCTGGGTGGCTCAGTTGGCTAAGCAACTGCCTTCGGCTCAGGTCATGATCCTGGAGTCCCTGGATCGAGTCCCGCATCGGGCTCCCTGCTCGGCAGGGAGTCTGCTTCTCCCTCTTACCCTAACCCCTCTCATGTGCTCTCTCTCATTCTCTCTCTCTCTAATAAATAAAATCTTTTAAAAAAAAAAGGCATATTATTGTTTGAACTAATCAATGTTTGATAACACTTAGCTCATTCTACACAGTCACTAAAATTAATGTCATTGTTATGTCCTGCCCTATTAGAAGGTCTTATGTACAGATCGAAGAAGAAACAACTATTGGTCCTCATCTGGGAACTCTGTGGCAGCAGACAAGTCAAAGGCATTTTCCTTTCTTATAAATGGCACAGTTGACTTTTTTTTTCCCACTGAAGGATTTTGACAGTGGTTCTTTTAATTCTAAGTAAGAAGATTTTCACCTGAAATAGAAATTCTACCTCCAAGCTCCTCTTACCTGACAGATTTCTAGTTTATGTTTACAATTGGTTTTATTACTGGATCTCAAATTCAAAACAGTGAGATAGTCAGCTCTGACCCAACCAAACCAATGAAGAGTCACAAGAAAATCCAAGGCAACAGTGAATACGAAAGTGAACACAAAAATATCTGGCTTTGTGACACACTAGGCGTCGGTGGTGGGGGCGGTGGTGGAGGGAGGGCAAGGAGGCAGCAGACTTCCCTTCCTGTCTGTGACTTTCCAATATAATGTATGTGAGAGAGAGAAAGAGAGAGACTCTCATGTTAGAAATTAGCATGTATTCCCTAACACAAACCAGCTAAGAAGAAAAAATGGTTCAAAAATAAGCTGCATGCCAAAAATATACCGAGCGAAGCTAGCCCAGGATGCAACATTCCCCATAGATAATCCACCCTAGATAATCTGGTTCTTTAACAGAATTTAAGCTGCAAGCTGCTTCTAGTATTTACCTTCATCTGAGGTACTGTACTATAAATGGCTGAGATTTGTCTTGTCAGTACTGACTTGACACCTGCCAGTCCTGAGATACCTCCACCTTGCTGGGCACTTTATAGCTCTCCCTGGAGACCACCAGCAAGCCTGTATTTCCCTCTCCACAAGCACTGTGCTGAAGGTAATAACCTTAACCCAGGTCTCAAGTCCAAGGTTAAATCCCCTATAATATCCCTTCAATTATTCTCACCACCATATTTCCCCTCACTGTCCCCAAATTGCAATTCCCACATTTTAAAACAACATGCATTTTCCATTTGTCCTTCAAGGGCTCAGGGGTGGAGAGGGGCTTCTAGCAAAAGACAAGTATAGCCTCAATCCACTTGAACCCATTCCATATAAAATGAGTAACTTAAGACAGGTATACAAACAGGTTGGTGTCAGGGGCACTATTCTAGACTACAACACATAACTAATCTTTCCTCCATGAGGATTTGAATGTACTTATAAATTCCTCATCGATTTAGGATGGTAGTGGTTTCTTTAATCTGATTCTGCATTCATTCCCTGAGAGTGTGATTTCTCCACTACCTAAGAAATTTAATTGACACCATTTATAAAAATACTATTCCAATGGTAAGTTCACTATCAATGACCATAGAACAACTGGGATTAGGTCTGAGCAGTGAGACACTTAAAAACAAGATAGGAGATTCTTCCAAACCCCATTGGCTCAAGCATGAAAATCATAACCACCCAATGAATGTGTTTACTTCCCTCCACCCTGACCCCCAAGCAAATGTTACTGATGCATCGTTAGGTGGTCAGCATACTTGCCAAGTGGTCCAGTAAAATCCAGATTTTTCCCCAACATTTCAAAGATTTGTCTTGTCACTTTTTACAGGAACTGTATCTAAATGGAGTCTCAATAAATCAGAGAGTACAGTGTTATGGAAAGCATATTGGACCAGGTCAAGCTTGGGCCACTGAGGTGCCTTACCAAGACCTGCCAGTCAGGAAATGCCTTCCATTATGAGTTGAATTGTGTGCCTTCAAAATGCATATGCTGAAGTCCTAACCCCCAGTATTTTAGAATGTAACCTTATTTGGAGACGAGGTCTTTACTGAGGTAATCAAGTTAGGGTGGGCCCTAATCCTGCATGTCTAATATCCTTTCAAAAAAGGAAAATTTGGACAAACAGACAACACATAGAGGGGAGATGATGTCAAGAGACACAGGGAAAAGAGAGACACCTGGAGCCAAAGAGAGAGGCCTGGAACAGATCCCTCCCTCACAGCCCTCAGAAAGAACCGCCTTACCAGCACCTTGATTTAATCGGGACGTGCAGCCTCCAGAACTCTGACATAATACATTTCTGTCATTCAGCTCCCTGGTTGGTGGTCCTAGCACACTGATACACCTTGTGTTCTAAAATGACCTTATTCTCTACAACCAAACTACTGCTTATGAAGAGGAACGCCAGGTAAAGTGGGACAGAAGCTCCTGCGGCCAGCACTGATGTCACAAACTCTCCTTCCCAGAACTAGCTTTACATTCTCAGATTGGAGGGTAGGGGGAGCAAGCAGTCAAGACACGCAAGGCTCCCCTCCACATAGCTGGGTTGGCAAAACAAATAAACAGTCGAGGCTGAAATGCAAGAAGACAAGTCATTTTCATGTGAATGTCACTGAGAGCAGTAAGGAGAGAGGTTCAGGTGAAAGCATCATAGGGTTACAGAAAGAGCGCTGGGTCAAGAGTCTAGACACACTCCATAAGCTCTCGACTCTGGCTTTGCCACTGATCAGCTAGGTGACGGGAAATGAGTCTAGCCATCATCTTTTCAGCAGTGAATAAAGGAATGGGGGCGCGGGGAATCCAGAGTATCTGGCTCAGTTGTCCAGTATCTATGGTCCATAAATACATTTCCAGCAGTCTGTGAACTCCCTCAATGGTCTGCAAAATTGCAGGGGTGTATGCCTATGTGCATTTCTCTTGTGAGAGGGTGCCCAGCTTACAGCAGATATTTAAACAATGGAGAAAGGTTAAGAATTTGCTCAAGGGGCTCTTGCAAGGTTCCTTCTTGCCCTAACACTTTGCAGGTGGGTGGGTTACAGATGCTTGCTGCATCTTTGCCTGGGCCACCACGCACCCCGAAAGATACCTGTCCCCCTCAAGCCTTCAGTCTGGGCTCCTCGATTCTCACAGAATCACTTTGCTGGCCACTTGTCTTTTTTTTTTTAACATTTTATTATTTATTTGACAGAGAGAGAGAGCATGAGCAGAGGGGGAGGCAGAGGGAGAGGAAGAAGTAGGCTCCCTGCCGATCAGAGAGCCCAATGCGGGGCTCGATCCCAGAACCCCGAGATCATGACCTGAGCCGAAGGCAGACGCTTAACCGACTGAGCCACTCAGGAGCCCCGCCACTTGCCTTCTAAGAGACACAGGCAAGACCTGTTTTCTGGACAGCCAAGGAACAGACCAGAGACTGCAAACATTGTTTACAGAGCTTGTCATAAGAATATTTGCCTACATGGCAAAACAAAACAAAACAAAAAACCATATTACAATGCCCTCTTATTAGTAAGAATATATAAAGCAAGTGTTCAAGGGTTTCACCCATTAATAAAACCCGTTGCACCTGCCAAAGCTGGCACAGAATTGGAGCCATGGGAGCTAATAATCTGTGCCCAGCCAGAGAGTGGGGCTACGAAATCACCCTAAAGAGATGAACAATCTGGGGTCAACTGCAGAGCCAGGAGCAGGCAGGCCCTTACATCCAGCTCAGGGAGCCCCAAGCTCCACCCCTGCTGGCCACTCATGCATACCAGGTGGGCAGGCTGGAGACCCATAGGCAACTATGGGAGGAGAGCAGCCAGCTCCCTGGATTGGGAAGGTCTCCCCTTTTGCCACAGGTCCCTTGAATGAACGATTATGGCTGCAACTGAGGGCAGCTGTGTGTGCATTTTTTTTTTTAGATTTATTTAGTTGAGAGAGAGAGTGCACAAGTGGGGGGAGGGGCAGAGGGAGAGGGAGAGAATCCTCAAACAGACTCCCTGCTGAGCTCGGAGCCCGACTCCAACTCCAGGCTCACTCCCAGGACCCCAAGATCATGACCTGAGCCGAAATCAAGAGTCGGCCGCTTAACCGACTGAGCCACCCAGGTGCCCCTGTGTGTGTATTCCTGTCACTTCAGCTTGCTGGTGAATAAGATCCATGGTGAAGGTGTTCTAGGCTCTCTGCTATGAACCTCCCACCTTGGAGGGAACAGCCCCTGGGACTGCAGTCACAAAATCCACAGTATTTTATCTCAGTTAAGCCTGTGACATACTTCACATGTGACAATGAAAGATGACCTGCCTGGTTCTCAGAGCTGGTAAATGACAGAGAGAGGCTCCAGCCACCCTCTACTCTGTCTCCCATGGTCATTTGGGGATCTTTTATTCTGGCAGAATTTTCTTGTAGACACAGGAATTTCTTCCCCCGACCCCGACACAGGAAAAAAAAAATGCACCTCCTTATTCTTGCATCACTCAAAACGTAAATTTAAAGTGACCTTTCCCCATGAGGCTGGATTAATTTTATAGCAAAAAACAAGTTAATAAGATAAATATAAGTATTCCCAACAAAAGCAGTATCACTCGATTTAACCTCTGCCCTACGTCTGGCGACTACTCTGTCCAGCCTGATGAGCTCAATTAACCACCGTCAGTTATATACCAGAACAGTGCAGCCCAGACATTCCCAGATATTTTTTTCAAAGCTTGAGATTCTGTCTTCAGACTCCAGGCACACTGTCTTAGCCCGTTCAGGCTGCTATAACAAAATACCACAGACTGGCTGGCTTCTAAACAACGGGCATTTACTTCTCACAGGTCTGAAGGTGGGAAGCCCAAGATCAAGGTCTGCTGAGAGCCCCCTTCCTGGTTCACGACTGTGTCCTCACGTGGCAGAAACAGGGAGAAAACTCGCTGGGGTCTCGTTCATAAGGGCACTAGCCCCATCGTGAGGGTTCCACCCTATGACCTAATCAACCTCCCCAAAGCCCCACCTACAGACACCATCACACTGGGGGTTAGGTTTCAACATTCGACTTTTGGGGGGGACACAAACATTCAGCTGATAACACACGCACGCTCATACCCTCCAGTGACCCGTAGTTACAACCAAATGCACACGGAGCAGGAGGGTTCTGGGAAAGGCAAGGAAATGGGCCATGGAAATGTGATGTGTCCAACTCAATAAACGTTTGTCAAATCCCTGGTGTCCACAAGGCATTATTTTCCTTTCCATTACCTAGCGAATGAAGCCGGTGAGCCCAGCCTGACTCCATCATGCTGGGCACGTTAACCGAGGGGCAGTGGGGCTGGCATCCTGGCATTTTCCTTCGACACCGTCCTGTCTCCTCCCTCTGTCTGTAAACCTTCCCCCTCCCCCACTCCTTCCCTGTCCTCTGATTAAGCTAAGCCAGGTCCCCAGGTGCCCTTTCCACACTGCAGGAGCCGAACAGCCGCGGGTGGTAGAAGAATCTAGCAAGTCACAGTGTCCCAGCGCCCTGCTAGCAGCTGGCTTTGATGACAGTTCCAAGGGCAGTATTGCTGTTTCACAACACTTATCACACTGTAATTAATTTCAAAACAATGTCTCTCGAGTCCTGTGCCCCCGCGCACCAGGCAGGGAGGGGACAACCCTCAAGTGGCTTCCCGGGCCAGTTAAGGCTTCCCAGCAATGGCTCTGGTGCAGGGTGCAGGGCACGCTGCTGGCACACAGCGGGCTGCTAGGGATTGCACCCAGAGAAAGCCGGAGACACACCGGAGTGGCACCCGCCTATTCCCTCCCGTGGCCTGGCCACGTGACACCAACACTTTTAGCGCCTGGAGGCGCTGCAAGTGTGGCGGTCCCCTTCACAGCTGTCCCGCGCTTTCTGGAGCAGGGCAACACGGTGTCCAGCAACACGTTCCCCTCGTGCTGAGGGCGCCGAACTCCTGGCCGCACACGGCTCTCTGCCGAGCCGGCCTTCGCCTGTAAACAGCCGCTGGGGCAGATGGTCAACCCAAGGCCACGCAAGGGAATAGTGCAGAAGAGAGCGTGGACGGGTCCCAAGAACACAGACAGCTACACACTACGATAACTACCCTGGAAGGGGATGGGGGGAAAGCATTCCATTCATTTAGGTCACGTAGACGGTCTATATTTAAAAATGGACTCTGGCACCCACATCACAGTCACTATTGCTTACTGCTGTGGTCTGACAAGTCAACCCTTCATTTGGGGCTCAGTAGGGGACTCTGAAGACAAAGGCATTTTCCCATAGGATACGTGTCCAGGGCACAGGAAGCATCCCCAGGTGTATTTTGCTACCATCACGTACGTGATTTGGGCACCCGCCTCTGTGGTTTCAGGGACCTTGGAAGCTCTCCAACCTCAGAAAAAAAAATCTGCACCCTTGAAAGAGGTAACCTTGAAAACCTCACCTCAGACTTGCCACTCTATGAAGCATAGGTATGATACTAGGCTGTTATCAGTCACTTCTACCTTCGAGTGAATGATGTGGTGAGAATGAGAGCAGACAACATCTGTGAAGGGAGGGGACTTGGGAAAGAGAGAGAGAACACTAGGAGGGGGACCGGGAGAGGGAGAAGCAGGCTTCCCACAGAGCAGGGAGCCCGATGCGGGCTCGATCCCAGGACCACCTGAGCCGAAGGCAGACGCTTAATGACTGAGCCACCCAGGCGCCCCTAAATCTTTTTTTTAAATATTTATTATTATTATTTACTTATTTGAGAGAGAGACTGAGAGAGAGAGCACGAGAAGGGGGAGGGTCGGGGGAGAAGCAGACCCCCACACTGAGCAGGGAGCCCGATGTGGGACTCGATTCTGAGACTCCAGGATCATGACCTGAGCCGAAGGCAGTCGCTTAACCAACTGACCCACCCAAGCACCCCTAAGGTAGTTGTTCTAATTGCCACTGCTCTTCCAGATGGGGTCTCTCTCCTGAAATAAATCAACACGGCCCCTGGTACTTTCAATGCCGGCACCGACTTTAAAAAGTGTGTACTTTTGGGCACCTGGGTGGCTCGGTCAGTTAGGCATCAGCCTTCGGCTCAGGTCATGATCCCAGGGTCCTGGGTCCAGCCCAGCGTCGGGCTCCCTGCTCAGCCGGGAGCCTGCTTCTCTCTCTGCCCTTCTCCCCTGCACATTCTCTCTCTGTATCTGAAATAAATAAATAAAATCTTAAAAAAAAAAAATGTGTGTACTTTTTTCTGCACCACCACAAATGGAGAACAGCAGACGTTTGTTTTTGCCTGGTTGGGCAGCAGTCTCTCGTAACTCTTCATCATCTTGCTTCAGGGCTGTGCCAAAGGGTCACTGGTCATCGCTCTTTCCCAAAAGATATCACACCGATCTACTGCGTTGATAACATCATAAAAGCTTTTCTTTAAGATTTTATTTATTTGAGACAGAAAGAGAGAGAGCACGAGAAGGGAGGAGAGGTAGAAGCAGGCTCCCCTCTGAGCAGGGAGCCCTACGTGGGGCTCGATCCCAGGACCCCAGAATCACGACCTGAGCTGAAGTCAGATGCCCCAACTGAAGGAGCCACCCAGGCGTCCATCGATAACATCATCATAATAAAACTTGGAGAGCAGAAAATAGCAGGGGCCAAGGATGTCTTGGTATGATCTGTGTAAGCCAAAGGTAGCCGATGTATCCCACGGAATTAAAGGCTACATCAGTGACATATCTGGGAGGTCCAGTAGGGCATGAAGGGCGCCAGAGGGGTACTTCATTTGAGGTAATCTATGCACAAATCAGAATTTTCCAAATAAAACAGAGAACTTGTTCATTAAAGGGACCTCAGAAGAATCCTATTTCAATGTGAAAAGATAGCTCCTAATTTCTCCTTTTGTCCTTTTGCACAGGTTTAAATTTTTGTGCATTGAGTTTCCTAAAAGCAGGGCCCCTGTGACAGCCACATGCAGAAGAGTGAAAATGGACCACTTTCTTACACCATATGCAAAAATAAACTCAAAATGGGTGAAAGACCTAAATGTGAGACAGGAATCCATCAAAATCCTGAGAAGAACACAGGCAGCAACCTCTTTTACCTTGGCCGCAGCAACTTCTTCCCAGTCACATCTCCAGAGGCAAGGGAAACAAAAGCAAAAATGAACTACTGGGACTTCATCAAGATAAAAAGCTTCTGCACAGCAAAGGAAACAGTCAACAAAACTAAAAGGCAGCCTACAGAATGGGAGAAGATATTTGCAAATGACATATCAGATAAAGGGCTAGTATCCAAAATCTATAAAGAACTTAACAAACTCAACACCCAAAAAATAAATAATCCAGTCAAGAAATGGGCAGAAGACATGAACAGACATTTCTGCAAAGAAGACATTCAAATGGCCAACAGACATATGAAAAAATGCTCCCACGTCACTTGGCATCAGGGAAACACAAATCAAAACCACAATGAGATACTACCTCACACCAATGAGAATGGCTAAAATTAACAAGTCAGGAAACAACAGATGTTGACAAGGATGTGGAGAAAGGGGAACCCTCCTACACTGTTGGTGGGCATGCAAGCTGGTGCAGCCACTCTGGAAAACAGTATGGAGATTCCTCAAAAATTTAGAAATAGAACTACCCTATGACCCAGCAACTACCCTACTAGGTATTTACCCAAAGGATACATAGTGATTCAAAGGGGCACCTGCACCCCAGTGTTTATAGCAGCAATGTCTATAATAGCCAAACTTTGGAAAGAGCCTAGATGTCCATCAACAGATGAATGGATAAAGAAGATGTGGTGTATATATATACAATGGAATATTACTGGGCCATCAAAAAGAATGAAATCTTGCTATTTACAAAGACGTGGATAGAACTAGAGGGTGTTATGCTAAGCGAAATAAGTCAGAGAAAGACAAATACCATATGATTTCACTCATATGTGGAATTTAAGAAACAAAACAAATGAACCTAGGGGAAGGGAAGGAAAATAAAATAAGTAAAAACAGAGAGAGAGGCAAAGCATAAGAGACTCTTAGCTATAGGGAACAAACTGAACAACTGAGGGTTGCTGGAGGGGGGTGGTGAGGCAATGGGGTAACTGGGTGATGGACACTAAGAAGGGCACTTGAAGTAATGAGCACTGGGTGTTGTATGCAACTGATGAATCACTAAACTCTGCCTCTGAAACTAATAATACACTATGTTAACCAAATAAAATTTAAATAAAAAATTGATTGAAAAAAAAGCAAGGCCCCTATACCTATAAGTCTCTGCCCCACTGCCTGCTACACAAAGACTAAATGATGAGATCTCAAATTTGTCTGCCCTGCTCACTCCCTGCCTTCTCATGAAATCCTATCCTAGATAAGAGGGCATTTGGGCCACAAAGTATGCTTTAATTTGGCAGATGGTTGTACTAGTTAGGGTTCTACAGAGAAACCAAAGCAATAGAACCAGAAACAGAACCAATAAATAGATTTATTATAGTTATAATTGGTGCACGTGATTATGGAGGCAGACAAGTCCCAAGATCTAGAGTGTGAGTCAGCAAGCTGGAGACCCAGGGGAGCCGATGGTGCAGTTCATTCTGAAGGCTTGCAGGCTCAAGCCCCCCAAAGAGCCAATGTTGCAACTGGAATCCAAAAGCAGAAAGAGGTCAATGTCCCAGTTAAAAGGCTGTCAGGCAGGAGGAATTCCCTTTTATTTGGGGGCAGTTCAGCCTTTTATTCTATTCAGGCCTTCAACTGATTGAATAAGGCCCATTTCATTAGGGAGGGCAATCTGCTTTACTCAGTCTGCTGATTTAAAGGTTAATCTGATCCAAAAACACAACTCACAGAAACACCCAGAATAATGTTTGACCAAATGTCTGGGCACCCTGTGGCCCAGTCAAACTGACACCATTACAACGGTGATGCCCATCTTCTGCAAGGGAGAATACAGGAGTAGGTGAACAGGCCCCACATGAATCTGAGGATCCCAGAGTGAACGTGGCCGACACGGAGAGACCAGACTGCAGAAATGGAGCCCAGCCATGGCACCCCCGGGTGGGAAACTGCTTTAGCACCAGGCTTTCTGGGCACTCTTGTAGCCAGAGCGTCAGATGGACACCAGGAAGACTCAGCTGGGGTTAAACTTGGTTCTACCGCAAATAGTGCCCTTGCAAGAGGGATTCACAGACTCCTATTGCTATCAGGTGTTAAACCCTAGCTAATCTGCAGGGAAACAAATAAGATCACATCTTGGCATTTCCAGCGATTTTCTTCTCAAAGTTCTAACCTTCCCTTCTCTGTGACCTTGGACCCATGACTCCCTGAGAAAGTATTAACACTCTCTGTTCACAGATAAAAACACTGAATTACAGAGAGTTTGGGGAGGTGTGGCCCTCACCATCCGAGTCCCCGCCTTCCCTCCCAGGATTCCTGCAGTGCTCACAGCCCGCCAACCAGGGCCTTGACTTTCTCCAGCTTTCGAGGCTTCGTCTGACCAGACCTTCCCTGTCCTCCACCAAGAGAGGCGGCTGGCGGCAGCCATGTCTCAGTGGGCGAGCTTCCCCCCAACGTGCTGGTTTGCTGCCCTGGTCCTTCTGGACTCCCGTCCCTGGGTTCACCACAGTCACACTGCCATGACAGGCGGAAGCAGGAGCATAAGGGGCTCTAGAACCAGCACAGTACCCTCAAGAAGCCCTGTCCACCAGGAGCCCGGGTGTCCTCAGGCCCCATCAGTCTTTCTACGCAGGGGAAGGGCCAGAGGCAGCCACGATCCTCAGCCCCAGCTCCCACCCTTCCCTCATATCCATTTCTCACCGCCATCATCGGCTTTAGCCACATTTGCTAAAAATACACCTCGCTCCCTTGTTACACTTACTAATACATTCTATTTCAGGCCTGTTTGCATTCTTACTTAGAAATACCCGCATGGGTAGCAGTGAAAACATGCAGAATGCTATAGCTTTTCCTTGAGGAGGGTTCGTTCCCCTCTGCTCTGCTGTGCTCAGCCCACGAATCGGAAAAGCAAACCTTTCCTCACTGGATGGGAACTGGGTATGAAACCTTTCCTCACCAGATGGGAATTAGTGAAATAAAAGAAAAAGGCTGCATCAGAGGAGGAAGGAAGAAGCCAAGAAGAGACTCAGCTGGGCACACAGTGGAGCTGGCGGTCCCTTCTTGGCACACCTGCCCTCCGTGGGCACACGCGCAGCCCTGAGCCCCAGAGTCACTGTCGCCCCAGAAGCAGTTGCAGAGTGGCCTCATAACACTAGGAAGAAACTTGGAGAACATCTAAAGAAAGCCACAAACCAGGCTGAACTCCACGAGCCAGCCCTTGGAAGCTGTTTTCTGAGTCCGCAGCCCGGGGAAGTCATTATTTCCGCTGCACAGTGGTCCCCTTGTATGAGCTCATCCTCCCCCACCCCCCGCCCCGGAGCTAATGTCCCTGCTGGCTTCCCTCGGCCGTCTTGGAAGAGCTCCCTGCCTTTCCTGGCGTTTCCAAGAACTTTGGCTCTCTCGTATAATTATGTGGAGGATAATGACAGCTCTCCAGTCTCTGATCTTTGCCTTCCTGGAGGGAAGGAGGTAGAAGTACCATATGACCAATTTCAAAGGCCTTAATTCATTCATCCTTCTTCCTGTTTTATCCAGTGACTGGGTGCTGTTGGCTGCAGGGAAGGAAGGCACGCAAGGAGAGGAGAGGAGAAGGGACGGCAGGGCTGGGGCCAGACCCGGGAGGAGGTGGGAGTCTTGGGGGGGCAAGCCAGAGCTCAGCACACAGCTGGTGCAATATTTATGTCTTTCCAATGGCCAAACTCATGGGTGACAGGTGCATGGATGAGCACAGAAGGAAGCATTCAGAATGCTGACTCTGTGCCCTGCCCTTTTCCGGTCTCAGGACGTTGCACCGGCCTGAACTTGGAGCCATCACTGTTACCCAGGTATGAAATCACCTCATTAAAAATACAAAAACAATTTTAAAACAAAGCATGAGACTGAATGATGGCTCCCTCAACTAAGATAGATCGGAGCCTCCCAAAGTCTGGAATCTGGGGGCTTCCCCCAGCTCCACGCACACGGTGGTCGGGAAGAGTTGGTTAATGGCAGGCAGGAGAAGCTGATCCAGCCAGACATGACAATGAAGGATCACGAGATAAAAGGAACAGGAAGCTAAGGGTGAAATTTCTCTAACTACATTATCTCTTTTGCACACTTAGCGAGCCCCGTGATCTGGCCAGGGAAATGATTATTGACAACCCTGAAAGAGAAGATCCTAACGTCTGAAAATCTCCCAAATCCAAGCAAGAGCAGATCTTACTCATCCACGCTTGATTCTACCCTTAGTAACAGAAAATATTGGCATAAACAGGGAACCCTCCATCACCATCACGGCATCCCATTGGTGGGTTCAGATGATCAAAATAAGCCTTATCTCCTCACAGTATATCCTCAGGTGCTGCCACTGAATTCAATTAAATCCGCATAACAAAAGACAGTCACAACCACGGGCTATTTATCATGCATGCCCAGTAGGCTGCAGAGATGCAAATACGTGTGTCATATATATGCGCATATGGAAAAAACCCACTCACACTGAAAAGAAGTTTCCCAGAACCTCATCCCCTTTCATTTTCTCTGCTATTCCTCTGAATAGCTTGTCTTGAACACTGTAGCTGCCAAGACAGAAGAATTCACTGCTTGAGAAGGAAAAAAAAAAATTCTATTATTCAAACTTTCTTTCCTTGGGCGGAAGGAGAATAGTGAAAGGGGCTGGTGAGCTTTCTTTAGCAGGAAGGTTATTTCTCCATTTAGCTACCAGGCAGTACAAAGGAAAGTGGGATGCAGGGGAGCTGCCCTGAGCCCTCCACCAGGAGGCCCCATGTCCCCCGGCTCTCATGGGACTCCAAGAAACGACTTACTCCCCGCCCCCCCCCCCCCCCCCCCCCCCCCCC
>NC_058407.1:126086109-126158308 GCF_002201575.2 Neomonachus schauinslandi
CTTTAATCCTCCTACCAACTCTGAAAAGAGGGAAGTGACCTAGAACAGCCCGCCCCCCCCCCCCCCCCCCCCCCCCCCCCCCCAGTGCCCCTCTTCTTCCCACCTTGCTGCTGAGCATTCTGGAGACAGGGGCAGGTGTGGAGGGAAACAAGGAGAGGGAGCTGGGGCAGGCTGTGCCAGTTCACTTCCCTCTTTTCAGAATTGCTAAGAGGATTAAAGAGGTAATTGTTGCTTCTGGAGCTCTTCAGCTATAAGACGCTCTATAAATACCCGCAACCACCCCCTCCAGGGAAAACACATTTCATTACAGTGGAGGTGAACACTGCAGAGCCCGTGAGAAAGACGGGGATGCATCGTGGAGGGATTTTCCACCATCCTGAGTGGACCCAGAGTAACCACCTTGTAGAGTGAGTGACCCACCCCAACTGGCATCTAATATGCCTATTCCCATGTGTCCCTCCAGTGTGCACTTACAGAGCACCGACTGACAGCTCAAAGAGCAGGGCACGGTGGTTAAGCACATGGGGCTTGAGCGAGGCTACCTGGCTGGAATCCTCTGCCCGCTTACTAGCTGTCTGACCTTGGCAAGTCACTTAACTAACCCCGTGACACGGGGACAACAGAACCTGCCTCACAAGGTCGTTGTGAGAATTCAAAGGGCTCGTGTTTGTCTGGGGGTCAGCGGTGAGAGCTAAAGTAAGGCACGGCTATGCAACTTGCCTACCAAATGTAGGGCTCTGTAGTCTTTTATTTCTTCCTTGAGTATTTTCAAGTAGGTTATTAGCATTAAAAATGAGGTGAAGGAGGAAGGATTGACCAATTCGATGTGGACTGAGCACTCACTCCTATGGAAAACAGAGAAGCGAAGACAAGGTCCCTGAGCTTCCCAGAACCCCAACAAGGAAGGGTGTTCGGGTGTTTTTATCTTTAGCTGCCAGGCAGTGGCATACAAAGGGAGTGGAGGAGAAGCGTATTTATCACAGGCACTGTTTAGGATTGCCAGGAGACAGTGATAATAGAGCAGACTCACTTTTAGTTGATGTTACTATTGTTCTAAGTTCTGTATGGACAGTGCCCTCCCATAGCCCCTGCCTCCAACCGTTCCCTTTCCCTCAGGACACCTGCCCACGCATGCCAGGAGCTCACCTGAAAGAGACGACCCCTCACTTGAATCTTCTACTAGGAAGCCCTGAGTCCATCCAGGGCAGTGAGCCGGCTTCCCTCCTCGAAGGTTCCTGGGAAGCTGTACTTCCCGTAAAGGGAAGAGACACCTGCAGTCAGCCAGGCCCTGGTGGGAATCCCTGTCCTGCATTTAGATGAGCAGCTCAGAGTGGCGGTTCCCAAAGTGTGGTCCCTGACACCAGCAGCTGCAGCACCTGGGAACTTGTTAGAAATGCAACTTCTCGGGACGCCTGGGTGGCTCAGTCGGTTAAGCGTCTGCCTTCGGCTCAGGTCATGATCCCAGGGTCCTGGAATCGAGTCCCGCATTGGGCTCCCTGCTCCGCGGGGAGCCTGCTTCTCCCTCTGCCTCTGTCTCTCTCTCTGTCTCTCCTGAATAAATAAATAAAATCTTTAAAAAAAAAAAAAAAGAAATGCAACTTCTCCGGCTCCATCGCAGAGCTCCCTCCCCAATCAGAAATGCTGGGGGTGGGGCCAGACAGCCCGTGTTTTAACAAACCTTCCAGGGGATTCTGATGTCCACTCAACTTTGAGAACCACCGGCTTCAAGAAACTTACCTCAATTTTCTAGAGTCACCATTTTCTCATCCGGAACCGGGGGTAACAACACTCACCCCATCGGGTGTTACCCTATAGTGTTACCCTATAGTGTAAGAATTAAATGAGATAATACATGTCAAGCACTTGGTACAGTGCCCCAAACACGGCCGGCACTCAATACACTGTACCTATTATTATCAACGGTCAGTGGAACACATTCAGAAACAGCTAGAACGAGTGTAGAATCCATGACAGCCCTGAGGCTCAGGGAAGTGGGTTAAAGGACAGTCGGAGGAGAGAAGTTGAAGGAAACCCACAGATATTACTGTGCATTACCCCAGGTCCCCCAGTGTCTCGGGGTCACTATCTCATGTTACTTGTGATCTTACCAACTCCCGCTCCTCGAGTATCTTGGGGGTTGGGAGTCCCAGGGAATAAAAGTGTACCCCATTTTATTGTTAAAATAAGGGTAGCATGAGTTTTGAGGAGTTGCCTCCAGAGAGAACGAGATGTGTCTGAGTTCAAATACTGGTACTTAAAATGTGTCACCGAAGTGTTTAGAACGTGTTCTGAATTGCTGAAGGGTATTTTTGGTAAGGAACGGTGATAAGAAGCATCATGTGCTGACTGACAGAGCATCTGGAATTCAAGAGCTAAGGAGAGAGCCCACTGGAAGGATCCCATCTTGGATTATAAACCACCATTACCTGAAACAATTCTGGAAGAGATGACGAGGGCCTCCTCACAGCCGGAGGCAGTGGACCCTTGTCAAGCATGTGGTCCCTCCCACCTCCCCCAACCTCCTCCCTTTGGCTCCCAGCACACCACCTGCCCTGGTTCACAGTTATTCCCCTGATCCCCTTCCCAGCCCCTTCTGCAGACTCCTCTCCCCTGGCCCACGTAGCTGCCACGCCTCAGCCCATCTCCCCAGCATGTCTCCTGAAACCCCACTCTTCCTCTCTGGATTCTGTGCACAGAAAGACAGAGGAACAGGACACAGCTCCGGGTTGGAGGCCACCTTTAAATCTTGGCCTATTGTTCACTCTGTCACCCAAAATGGATACAGGAGTAGACAAAGAAGAGGAAGGTCTTCCCCTCTGTGCCTTCTCTCTCTCGGGCAACCACATCCTCCTGGGCACTAAGATGGCATCCAGAGCTATGTCAGCTTCAGGTCAATCCTAAGCACCAGATCTTCCTATCCACCCACCTACATACCGCCGCCTGATGGTCCACCAACATCTCAAAGTCACCGCGAAAGTGAACCCATTAGCCTTCCCCTAAGTCCATTCCTCCTCCAATTCTATAGTAATAGGACGTGGAGCAGAGGAAATGAAGAGCCGGGTCTGCTAGGAACGAGGATTGGCAAGCCTATGGGAAGGGGCTGACAAGGTCACACAATGGGGTGCTAGTAAGAGAACAGTTGTAACGACTCGCCCCAAATTCAAGTTCAAAGTACGGTACAAAAATTTAGGTGGAAATACTTACAACATTCAACATCCAATTACTCGCCTACTTCCATCTGTCACCTTCAAAACAAACCAAGAAAATATTAATCCTCCCAAAAGGCACCCAAAACAAAAAGTCCTGACCTGACAAGAGAATTTCGGTAAAGAAACGTAACCATCTTTGAATAAGAAGTTGTGGCGTGTATGTACACAATGAAATATTCAGCCATAAAAAACACGAAGACCTATCATTTGCAGCAACATGGATGGAACCTGAAGGCATTACGTGGAGTGAAATAAGTCAGACAGAGAAAGACAGGTACTGAGTGATCTCACTTCTATGTGGAATCTTAAAAAAAAAAAAAAAACCTCAGAAAAAAAAGATTAGACTCAGACTACGGGTTCTAAGGGCTGGAGGGTGAGGGGATACGGGGAGTTACTGTTTAATTGGTACAGAGTTTCAGTTCTGGAAGACAAAAAGAGGTCTAGGGATGGGTGGTGGGGATGGTTGTGCAGCCCTGTGAATGTACTTAATGCCACTGAACTGTAGGTATAAAAATGGTTAAAATGGTAAAGTGTATGTTATGTATATTTTACAATTTATTTTTAAAGATTTTATTTATTTATTTATTTGAGAAAGAGAGAGCGTATGCGTGAGCAGAGGGAGGGGCAGACGGAGAGGGAGAGAGAGAATCTCAAGCAGACTCCACACTAAGCGTGGAGCCCAACACAGGGCTCGATCTCATGGCCCTAAGATCATGAGCTGAGCCAAAACCAAGAGTCGGACACTTAACCAACTGAGCCACTCAGGCGCCCCCATACTACAATTTAAATAATGGTTAAAAAAAAAAAAAAAAAACTCCTGGTAGAGGTACCAGTTAGGGACCCCATCACAGAGGAACTAGAGGCTTCCCCAGAGGTACTGTTAGCAAAACGGCCCACCTCCCATCAGACCTAGAAGTGGAAGGAAGGTCCAAAGTGACTCAAGAAAAGTTTCTAATAAAAAAAAATTATTTTTATTGTATAGCAAAATCACATACACATATTGATTATTGAATTCACACATTCAATTCTATTAACATATAAGGCATGCTTCGTTATAAACTAGCATTGGTTTAAAAATAGGCCCCAGAGCTGCCTTTTCGGGATGTAGAATTCTGAGAAAGCCATTCTACAAGACGTTCCACCAGATTCCCAAACAACGGCAGGGCCTTCTAAAGCAGCCTTCCTAGATCAAATCTCCATCTGTCTCTAAAGAATGATCTGTACAAATTTCAGATCCTTTTCCCCACCTATTAACCCCTTCCTGTCGCTGCCCAAAGCCTGCAGGACAAGTCTAGCCCTCGAGTGTAAGACGTGGCCACTGGGCCTCGGGGAGAGCGAGCTCTGGGCCTCGGGGAGAGCGAGCTCTGGCCGTGCAGTTACACAGCGGACTCCCTGGCCCGAAGCCTGGCTCCACCCTCTGTCCGGAGGACCTTCTGTCCATCCCAGCCCCTCTGATCTTAGCTCTGTCCTCTGTAAAATGAAGACAGTAACAGTTCCTACCTCTAGAGTTGGTATGAGGGGTAAAGGAACCCATGTCTGTAAATATGCTCAGTGTCTTGCGCCTAATAAGGACCATGGAAGTCCTAGCTGTTGTTATCCTTCTGCTCTGCAAGGGACTTCGTGGTGTGGCCACAGCCTGCTTTCTCCCAGGGCAACTTCCGGCCTTGCTTTCCGCATGGTGCATTTTCACGAACACGCCACACTGTGAATGCCTCCAGCCTCCGCATGTGCTGTTCCTTCTGCCTGCACGTCCCCTTCCCTCTGCCCCACACTGGCCTCGCAAATGCTTTAAGGGGTGTCACTTCACCACTGGTGGCTTTCCTGACTCCTGCACGGACTTATGCCCACTTTCCTGGGTTTCTGTTGACCCTTGCGACCCCTACCCTGGGTACTTCCCAGCTTCCCTGACTCCCCAGGTAATGAGCATCAGGCTCATTCACTGTGCATATCACTGTGCACTGAGCCTCGAGCAACGGGCCTGGCATACTCACGAATGAACGAACAAGTGAACGAATGCTGTGCAGTCAAAGTGTGAGACTGAGCCCAGGAATGAAGGGAGGAAGGAAGGAGACAGGTGGAGTAGCTGTGGAGGAAAAGGGGTGCACTCAGGAGAGAGGAGGAGAAGCAAGGGTTTTAATCACAGGAGGGAAAGAATCAAAGGACACAGGGATGCTGTGTACAGGCCATGGAGGCTCACGGGTCTCACCAGGGCCCAAACCATCAATGCATTTGGCAAATTTAGACCCAGAGAGACCAACGATGGGGAAGCGCGTGGACAGCATGTCGTCTATATCTTTACATGCCTTCGCACCTCAGTAAAGGGAGTTACACGCCCAAAAGCCCAAAGAGGCTGCATCTTGACAACGGGGAGGATAAGAAAGGCAGAGACCTCTCACGTTAAATGGGCACTTGCAGTCAAGCTCCAAATTATGCCTTTTCAACGTGTCTGTCCTTGTTCTACACAAGCAATCAAGGAAGAAATCCGAGACCCATCCGGCAAGTGGAGAGGTGGGTGGGGAGCCCAGGCTGTGGGGAGGAGTGCTCCAGCCCTGCGTTTCCTGATTCCCAGGGACTGACAAGCTAAGGGACCTTGGCCAGCAGCCTGGCAGTCAGGTGAGCTCCTGACCTGTGGACCCTCAGGCTTTGGGTGGCTACGCTCTAGTCAATGAGCCAGGACACGTTTCACATGGTCGGTCACCTGATAGGCAAAGCCAGCCCCATGACAGCCCCTAAAATACAGGTTCGCCATCTTCAATGAGGTGCTGTTTCCTGTTACAAGTCAACAAGAAGAACACATGATCTCGGGCCCAAAAGGGAACGTGACAGAGAATCATAAAGGCAGCTGGCCCGCCCGTGTACGTAACATACTGATGCAGGCCGGGGCTAACTTCCCAGGAGGAGCCAGCCTGCTCCCCACAGCCTGCAGTGGGCTTACCCACGAGCAGACTCCGTGATCAGTGAACGGCCACTCAGCCCCCAGCTTTGGATCGATACTGGCAAATGAGAAAAATAAACATAGGAAAACACACATGGAGGAAAAAGAGGAGGGGGAGGGAGCAGAGAGAGATGAGAGGATGCTTATGGCACTCTGACTTTGGGAAGGCAAGTGGGACCCCCTCCCTGACCCACACACACGCTGGGGCCCCGGTCAGTATAGAGGTGGGGGCACACTGGGTCATGGTGCACACTTCAAGCTAGGACTGGGTTTCCTGGGATTCAAAAGGCATATACAGTATTGGGGGGGAAGATTTACAATATGAGAAAATGCCCAGGATATGTCATTTAATGACAACTGCAAGAAACAATACACAATAGGAAAGTAATTGTGTTAACTATGCATAGAAAAAGCCTGGAAAATATATTTTTATAACTTAACAGTGGTTATGTCAGAGGATGAGAGCCAATTTTCATATTCTTCTTCAAGTCTTTATCACATAAGGGGTGGGGGGAAGCACACTTTCTTACATTTACAAAGCAAGCCTCCATGTACTATATAGAGAGTCAAAGTTTTCAAAAGCATTCGAGAAAGTAATCATAAAATCTAGGAGGCAAGTGTAGCCCTCAAGGCTAGCTGTATTTATATAATAATGGACATTCTGCAATAATCTAAAAAAACTAATTATCTGGTTGCTTACTAATATGTGAACATTTGGAATCACTGAGACATATCTTTGGATCCAAAGAAAAATCCAAAGCAATGAAGCAGAATTTCACCACCCTTTCTTTCTGGTATTCATCCATTTCCTTAAATATCAGAATATGCTCTGAAGAAAATGTTCAATACTTAAAAAAAAAAAAAAAAAAAAGACTAACCTGGTAAACCAAAAAAATGAGAACAGAGAAAAAAAAAACCTGCCAGGAATAACAAGGTTCTGTGAGAACCGATTATATAAAAAGGCTTGAAAGAATAATTGAACATGTGCATTTTCCAAATCCCTTGAAAGGGTCATTTCAACTAAATAGTTCTCCAAGTAAAATAAAACATTATTTTCTCCAGAAGCTGCAAATTTAAAAACTGGATTCTTAAAATCTTATTAAATAATATTATACTATAAGCACGTTTGCCAAAGCATTTTATTATATTAGCTTTTCCTGGAAAAAGTTCTCAGGGTTCCCACATCGTAAGCAGTTGTTATGTAGTTATTTGTTTAAGAACTAGTAATTCCTGTGAAAGGTGTGTCTTTTATTTTCCAGATCTATAGCAGAAGGTGGCCAACCAAATAAGGGAATATTATGCAAATGTTGCCTTTCTTGGCGAGGGCCCAGCGAAAGCAGTGACGTAATTCCAGCAGCCTGCCCATCGCTAAGGGAAGGCCTGGCTCAGAGTTAAGAGTTAACTGTGAGTTAGTTACTTATACAGGCTGAAACCCAGAGGCTTTTAAGTCGGAAAAGGGGGACTGTGTGTGGGGGGGGGGGACCTCTATCTTCTAACCTAGAAGGCTGGATTCAATTCGGGAGTGTAAAAACGCTGGGTGGTTTTTTTTCTCTCCCTAAATAGAAACAAGGCCATGTTCCCACTTCAGAGAAGCTCCTTCGGCTCAGTGGGACCCTGGGCTTCAAGGGTCCCAGAAACATAACGGGCTCCTGCCTTCCGCACCACTATCCTCTCCTCACCCCGCCTCCTCGGTATCAGGGGAGCTTCGGGTTCTCATTCCCTGGAAATGTCTCCCTAGGGAGAAGTTGACTTCATTTCCATCAGCATTAATGACCCACCTTTCCAGCACGATGCTGTGCGGGCTGCACAATGCCGATGAGATTTGGTTAAGAGACTGCTAAATCATGAATAAAAAGGGCACCACCAGCCCTCCAATACCTCATTATTTGCTCGCCTGAATCCAATAAGAAAAACAACCACACGAAAGGAAAGAAGGACAAAGACAGGCTAATTCTCAAGGCTTCTGGAAATTCTGGTTCGGAAGGCGGCGGGTGTGGTCTGGGATTTGGCTGCAGACCAGACTTAGGGCCCCTGTAAGCCTAAACCATGGCACGTGTTCCTGCCGCGTGGCTGGAGCAGGGAGGTCACAGTGGTCAGGGCACCCACCAGTGGCTGCCTCAGCCCTGGAAATGGCAGGACAATCCTCCGTCCTTGCCTCTGGGCTGCCAAACAGACTGTGCTCAGCCGCAAGCCTGCCACCCTGGGAAACCTCTCTTCCCCCACGGGGGACCCCCTCGTCGTCCCACACTCAGCTCTGCTCTGCAGCTGGAAACCAGCCTCACCCCAACACAGTTTCACCAAGTTCTGGGTCCACCTTTGCCACAGGAGCCTACAATCTGGCTTTTTGTTTTTTCTCCCCAATCTTACTTCACCATTTTAAAAGCACTTTTCTAAAAAAATATTTGAAGAGGGACGCCTGGGTGGCTCAGTCAGTTGAGCATCCAACTCTTGATTTTGGCTCAGGTCATGATCTCAGGGTCATGGGATGGAGCCCCATGATGGGCTCTGCGCTCAGTGTGGAGTCTGCTTGAGATTCTCTCTCTCCCTCTCCCTCTGCCCCACCCCTGCACCTCCCCCCTGCTCACACATGCGCTCTCTCTCTCTCAAAATAAATAAATACATCTTTTTTTTTTTTAAAGATTTTATTTATTTATTTGACAGAGAGAAACACAGTGAGAGAGGGAACACAAGCAGGGGAAGTTGGAGAAGGAGAAACAGGCTTCCCGCAGAGCAGGGAGCCCGATGCGGGGCTCGATTCCAGGACCCCAGGGATCATGACCTGAGCCGAAGGCAGACACTTAACGACTGAGCCACCCAGGCGCCCCAATAAATACATCTTTTTAAAAATATTTGAACAAAATCAGCAGATCATAGAAATGACATGGGTGGACTGTATCAATATCAACATCCTGGTTGTGATATTGTGTTATATTTTTGTCAGAAAAATTTTCCCTTCTTCGGAGCTATCATAGTGACCATCCTGTAACTCAGAAGGGCCAAAGGCACAGTCCCAGACACAGAGTCTTCTCAAAGGGCAGAGGTTTAAGGGACCGACAATCCTCCTTAGTATATTTAGAGCTGGTTGTACTTACCAAAGTATTTCTAATCCATTAACTCATTTGCTCCTTATAATACTTGTCAATACTTTTGTATAAAGAAACAAAAGCTAACTCAAATATTTGTTAATTCTTGGTCACTCAGGAATTGATGATTCACGATTATGTTAGCCTTTTCTGGGCCTCCTCCTATCTTGCAGGACATTTTACCATCTTCCTACCAGTAGATAGGTAGTAGTCTGAGAGATAGAGAATGAGTCTTGAGTCAGAGAGGTGAGGTTAGAGCCCAGCTCTATGACTCAGTGGGTGGCCCTGCGTTAACCTCCCTGAACCTCTGTCTCTTCATCTAGAACAGGGGGGTAACACCCACATTGCAGAGCTGAAGCAGTGATTAAATGAGACACCTCGATAGAACATGTGGTGATTGCTCACAATGTTAGCTCTTCTGTCAAAAGTTGTTTTTAAAATAAGATTGGTTCCATAGAAACAAGAAGAAACAACCGAAGTGAAAATTTTCGATTATCAAAGAATTTATATTATCTACAAGAATCCCCGAGTTCCTGGGCAATCGAGGATCATCTATAATTAGTAGCTGCTAAAGAAATGCCCAGATGAGCAGGAGGATTTCTTTTTTATTTTCATTTATCTGAGTAAAGAAATGTTGTCCCATTATCTTACCCTTCAATAAGAAATCCACCATTAAAGCTCTGCATGTAACTAAAGTCCACAGAACACTAAGTACAAGTGTGTTCTCATCAGATTTCCACATTTTAGCTGTACACACAAATGCAGAATTTAGGAATGATGACTCCCCGCCCGATGTCCAGAATGACTGGGGCACAGGTGTGTTTTTCAATCTAACCTGCTTAAGAGAATGGCCTTATAAACCATACATAAGTGGCCAAATTCCAAAGAATATCAAACATGACAAAACATATTTGGGGTGAATATATTGACCACTCCCTTCTGCCTTGTCCAACACAAGCCACTAACACTAAACTTCTCAAACCATAGTACGTGGGCCTGGAAGTAGGTGGAGCCACAAGGTTACAATGGCACATCTTCCTAGAACATCGGTGTTCCTCAGTGGGAGTCCGTGAGACACCCAGAGTCGCCTGAGTTCATGTGTTCACCACTCTCTGCACTTGCAAGTACTCAGGGGAAGCCTGAAGAGCACTATTGAGGGGCACCTGACTGGCTCAGGTGGGAGAGCATGCAACTCTTGATCTCAGGGCTGTGAGTTCAAGCCCCATGTTGGGCGTGGAGCCTACTGAAAGAAAGGAAGGAAGGAAGGAAGGGAGGAAGGAGTGAGGGAGAAAGGGAGGGAGAAAGGGAGGGAGGAAGGAAAACACAGCACTACTGAGGGTGAGGGAAAATACCAATTTACTGAACACCCATCTGCCAAGGCCTGTGCTAGATGTCTGCACATCAATCATCTTAATTTCTCACTTAGTCGTTCAACAATCATGGGAAGAAGACAGGGAACAGCCAGTGAGCTTTATTACTGTTTTGAGATACATTTTAACCAGGCTTTCAGAACCCAGCTCAGCGTTAATATCACATCCTTCAAGTCATGGGCCCTAGGTTGGGTGGGGGGGGGCGGGGAAGACACTAGGAACTTGGTAGTGAAAACACCAGCAGCAACCTCAGACATGAGAAAATCGGTTGATATATATACAAAATGTGCTGGTGGGTTATGAATTTTGTTTACTTAAAAAGAGCAACTTCTGAATATAAACATATGACTGAATTTACTAATAAATACTAATAAGTACCCACATGTGATACATTTATATACATATAATATTTTGTTAAAAACCTCTTAAAGGGGCACCTGGGTGGCTCAGTCATTCAGCGTCTGACTTCAGCTCAGGTTGTGATCTGGAGGTCCTGGGATGGAGCCTCCGCCTCCCAGCAGGAAGTCGGCTGCTCCCTCTCCCTCTTCTTCTCCCACTGCCCCTCCCTCCACTTGTGCTCTCTCTCTCTCAAATAAATAAATAAAATCTTAAAAACAAAAAACGAAAACCCTCTTAGTGCTTATTTTGTTTCCCTAACCTAATCAGGCAAGAAATAAGTTTGCTCCTGCCACAAATTTCAGCCACTGTTTGCTCAACAGAATTTGGCCAAGAGATGAGCCTTCTTTGGTGTGGTGTACACCACTTCTCCCCAGCCCACCCAGATTGTTCCTTGTCCATGTCGCTGCTAAGTGTTGCCCTCTGAGTCTTCTCACCAACATGAAAGGAACCTATTACTGCAACTGGTTAGAAATAAAAGCTCCTTGACTCAAGTTGGCCTGTTGAGCCTGTTGGGCCTGTCCTCCAATCCATCGCCTGTTGAGTAACACACGCGACACAGAAATTGCCTGTCGTGAACACCAATGCAATATACAAATATCAGCTATTTTTGTTGTCCTCGTGACTATCGTATTTTACACCCATTCTGTCGGACTGCCTTGGGACTCCCACAGATATGGTCAAATGCCCAGCAGCAGTTTAAAAAACTCTTAACATGTGTCTGGTTGGCCACTTGGATGTCTTCTTTGGAAAAATGTCTGTTCATGTCTTGGATGGGTCAGCCTGGTGATGGCTATTAAAGAGGGCACGTATTGAATGGAGCACTGGGTGTTATACACAAACAATGAATCATGGAACACTACATCAAATAAATAAATAAATAAATAAATAAATAAATAAAATAAACTCCAGTCTTCATTACAAAAAAAAAACCTCTTAACAGGCCAGACATAACAAATTGTCAATTCGGTAAAATATGAAAAATTTATTTGTCATGAAATTAAAAGAATTTGGGCTTTGGCGGAACACTAAAACTGTTTGAAACATACACTCGTCTTCCTTCGCTGACTCAGCAAGGAGCCAGGGATCATGCTGTGTGCAGAAGATATAAGAAGTGTTGGCTGAGAATATTCGCGCAAAGTGGACACCAGAGAACAGTTTACTGTGTGGTTAGAAAACGGAGCTGCTTCCAAGAAAAGCAATTCTTTGGTTTCTATGATAGGCAACAAACTTCTTCCCCCAAAGCTGCCGTGGCAAAGCAACGCAGTCTCCCCCCGGTGTGGCTGGTCTTCTATTAGAAGCCTGTAGGGGCCACAGTCGTAGGGGAAGAACACCCCCAAAATTATGAGGGATTTCACAGGCTGCTGCACCGCTTTTGGATACGCTTACTCTACCAACATCCCCCTAAACGGCAAAAGGCATCAGAGAATTTGCTCCATCGTCCGTTCTCACCTTTGCATCCCTGTGGTTCTTATTTCCTCTCTGGAAATGAACTTCGGAAAGAAAACACAACCTAGCGTGAGCACCAGACATAGACCCTCTTGGTGCCCAGATTCCTTGCATCACGCTTGCGCAAAGCCTTGCTGTGCTAACAATGGACACTGCGAACGGTCACACCATCGGGGAGCGGCTCTGGTGACTCCCACAGCCAGGCCCAGCGATGTCACACGTTCCTGTAAGGCCAGGACAGACGGCAGAGTGGAAGAGCTCACCTACCAGGAAGCAGAGACCAAATCCTCCTGAGTTCGCCCAGAGATTCCAAGAGAGAACAGCTCTGACAAAGTCCCCAGATGGCCAGTCCTCCCAGATGACCCAAGTCTCTTAAGCAGTGGGCAAGAGGAAAACACACTGGCAAGTCTCCATGGCCATTACATTTCTGTGCATCCCCTAGGATGACAGAGGATCCCTGGGACCCCTGAGCGTTTCCTTACTATTTTACAGAGAACACTTTATTGGGATTATAAAATAAGGATCTGCATTACTCTGCATTTTTTTTTTTAACTTAAAACTGACTTCTGGTGCTTTCTTCACTAAATCACAAACCTACGATTGTTTGTGAATATGCTGGCTCCAGATAGATCTGTATTTTGGTCTTTGGTTGCCAGGAAAATTCCAGACTCCCAACTCTGGCTGCCAGTCTCCGTGTTTTTATTCCATCAGATCTGAGCAAGACTTAAGCGGTCGGAGCAGTGGAGATGCGAGAAGCACGTTGACCGTCACAATTTCCTACGGCCTCTGATCTCTGTTTCTCCAGTTTCACCAAAACTTAATGGAACCGAAAGGCAGAGAGGAAAAAATAAAGATCTCTCCCTTTAAAAAATCATGTCATTGTTGAAATTTTAAAAAATAACCGTATTAATATTTCATCTGATTCAGAAACGGTGAAAGAGAAATCTGCCAGTTAAAAGACCAGAATGAGAAAAAAAAATAAACAGAGGAGAAATGTTGCAAATATCTACATCATCTACCGTGGGAACATCTCTACAGTATTTTCAGAAAATAACTGCCTTGAAGATACGTGGAACATGAGCACTATGTTGGGGGGTGTGCGTGTTTCAATTTGCTATAACTAATACGTCACAGTAAAGGGACGATTTACATTTAACCACTTTCTGAGTGGAAAAAAATAAAAGACTTGTCAGAGTAATATTTTTTCTGTTTAATAACCTATGGTTATAGTCACAAATCATAGCGATAACATGATCCCAAATCCAGCCCCACTGTTGTGAAGACAAACTATAATGGTCAAATCAACTTTTGATTTATTCACCTAAATTCTGGTCTCCTACCAACACAGTAGTAGATTGGGGTACAGTGACTGCTAAAATGTGTTTCTTTATTTGAAACTTAACTGAAGGGATAATGAGATTATGTAAAATGACATCCTGATCGCTGTAGCCAAAGAATGAAAGTGAGAATTTACCCCACTTTATTATCCTATGGCGACAATATTATACACAAACTCAGCTCAGACACACAGGAATACAGATCAGCAGTTAACCTCCCTCCTGACCTCAGTGGGAACTGCTCTCACCTCCTTCCCCGGGGCCCAGAAGCATAAGCCTTCTCCCCCTCACTCATCATCTCCTTGTTGTCTGTCCCTTCAAGCAGCTCCATGAAAGTTTGGACCCTAAGGCTCCCACGGGCAGCACCTAAAATAGTGCCTGGCACATCACACAGGCAGACTGGTTCAGTAAGCCCCTGTGATTGAATGACTGAACTTGAGAGCTTTTGAGAAAGGAAATGGAGTGGATGACCTCACCCTTTCATGATGCATTCAACCGGCTTCCCTCTGCCACGGGCTCTTGGTCTAGTTCAATGTCAAGTGGCATGCCCAGACAGATTCACTTTTGTCCGTGGTTTGTCTTCGGCAGAATTCCAAAAGTCAACACAGTATAAAAAGATACATGCAGACAGAGCCATTCCTACACCTACTCCCAACCCCTACGTTCCCCACTGACTGCTACAGATCCGCGTCTGTAGTCGTTTCTTGTTTATCTTACCAGTGTTTCTCTATGCAAATATAAGCAAATTCCCCTATATATCTCCAGATCCCCACCTTTCTTACATAAAGATACAATAGTCAATACACCAGTCTCCAGCTTGTTTCTTTCACGCGGCAATGTACCTGGACACCATTCCACGTCAGAACACACATCATCACTCTCTTTTAACAACCACACAGCACCCACTGCACAAGGACGGCATCATTCAACCACTCCCTCACAGACTGCCCTACATCTGGTTGCTCCTGGTGCTCTGGTGTTACACGCAAACCTTCAACGCTGCCCTTGTGTAGGTGTCACCTAGGTATGCGTGCAGGTGTGTGTGTGTGTGGGGAAGACTCCCAGAACAGGACATCTGTAATGTTGGTTTACACTGTACGGCTGTTAAGAAATATTGTTAGGTGCTGTGGTGGTGATAGCTTCAATGTGCGTGTGTGTTACAGGGCACCAGAATATTTTTCCATTCTCGTCAAGGGGAGTGCTAACCTGATTCTTCACTTTCATAAAACACAGACCCTTTGAAATTTTAAATCAATGCAGCATCCCAATGGTAGCCGGAGTTCAGTTTCCCTATTCTACTTCCATCCATCAGTTTTCTAGGCTAACAGATTTTCCCACTAGTAACCTATTAGGGGAAAACAGGCCCTCTAAAAAAGCCTTAAAAGCCTAGTTAATATGGGTGGAATTAAATTTTTATAAGAGTATTCAGGGATTCTAAATCAGCAGCAAATACCTTCTTTTCATCACAATACCCAAAATGACATGGAAAGAAAAACATAAATGAATATTTAAAAACCTTATTCATTCCAAAGCAGGGACCCCCAAAAGTAGTTGATATTCTGAGTTTTTTTAGTAATTCATGACTTTTTTTTCACAGTGACAACCTAAAATTAGAAAATGATGCCTATTTGCAGAATTAATGAAAAGGTCTTTTTCCCACCCTTCCAGAGAAGGCATGAGGAAACAACATACTTTCACATGAGAATCTCGGCTCTCAGGAAGCTGACCCTCTGACTTAGAATATTTATTACAGTCAAGGAGCACAAAAGCAGTGATCTCCTTTTGTTCCAACATATACTTTGCTAAATACAAACATACTAGACTCTATTCCCTTGTTTGATACAGTTTTGTATGATCCATTTAATATACTTCAAAACCATGTGTTATGAACAATATGATGTTCTCTCTGTATTTGTGACTATAAACCAATTCTAGGGACGGTTAGTTACCTTAATCAATAACTCACCAAGACATGTTCAAGAATGTTTTTAGCTACTTTATTCACAATAGCCTCAAACTGGAAATAATAAAATGTCTACCAAGTATAGAATGGGTATCTAAATTTCATACTATGGAACACTACAGATCAATGGGAAAAAATGAACAATTTATACAACATGAAGGAAACTCACAAAACTTAAGTATGATTCCATTATATGAAATTCAAACCGGCAAAACTAATTTGTGGTGACAGAGGTCAGAACGGTGATTACCTTCGAGAAGGAAGGGCATTATTCTGACTGAGGAAAAGGGTCCCAGAGAGCTTTCAAAGGTGCTGGAAATGTTCTACATCTTGATCTAGGGGGTCCTTAGATAGGTTAAAAAATTCTGAAATTTGTTATCTTTACTATATATAAACTATATCTCAGCATCCTGAGCTGGTCCTTACTCCAGGAACAGCCAACTAGAATAGCTCCTGTTATCTATATTTGAGTAATATTAGCTCCGCTGCTGACTAGCAAAATGAATGTGAGGAATGATTTTTTTTCTTGATGAAATCAGAGGTTAATTAGCACGATGAGTGTTAAGAATGGGGTAAAACAGGGGCGCCTGGGTGGCTCAGTCGTTAAGCGCCTGCCTTCGGCTCAGGTCATGGTCCCAGGGTCCTGGGATCGAGCCCCGCATCGGGCTCCCTGCTCGGCGGGAAGCCTGCTTCTCCCTCTTCCGCTCCCCCTGCTTGTGTTCCCTCTCTCACTGTGTCTCTGTCAAATAAATAAATAAAATCTTTAAAAAAAAAAAAAAAGAATGGGGTAAAACAGTTTAGATAGTCTCTATCCTTGAACCGACAGGGTGAAGGACTCCATCCGACAAGGCCCAGGGCCTGTACCCTTAGACTTGATCCCAAAATGGTCCAGCCATTGGTTTGGACGATTTCTGGGCTGCCTGATGCCTATCATAATGGAAATGGAATCCTGCTTTTGGAATATTGACAACTTTGCTTCAAGAGAAGCTTTCATCCTAAGTGGTGGTCAGAGCACCTAAGAGGACACAGAGCGGGAACTTCAGGTGACAGAATGGAACGTATGGACTAGATTCTGCCTGACTGCTAATACCCATTTGTTTAAGAAGTGTCTTGATGCTGAATTTGTTCGGAAACTTGCTGTCATTTAAGCTGGTCATGAGGCTGTAAGAGAACAGCTAATCCTCGCTCAACTACAACTTTCCGGTGGCTACCATCCCCTACCCCAAAAAACTTAAGAGTATGCATGACCAGTCTGGCTTAGCCCTATTGTCAGCAAGTCTGGAGACTGTTAGAGCATGAAAATGTGCAGACATGCGTGTTGGAGGGTGATACGTTTCCTTATGAACAAAATGAAGAATGGAACCAGAGGTGAGAAAAGTTGTATAAATGGGTATATGACAGCACAGCAACACCCAGAGAAAGATGCCAACCAGGGGGAAGTTTCCAGCAGCACCCACAGCTCTTGGAGGCTTGTACAGAGAAATGGAAGATATGATCGTATTTGTGAATGACCCAAAATTAAACGAGATGAAAGACTCAGAATTCTAAAAGGTCTTGACAGGCTGATTTGGTAAACTCCATCTAACAATATTAAATATACAATTTAGGTGCACAAAAATTAACAACTCAGAACAAAAAGGACAAGGATCAATGACAAAATCCATTATACTCGTTACATTTAAAACTTTAGGGGTTTTGGATAACAAGTTCAGGTTCAATGTGAATTGGAAGTATGTTATGGTCACCAAAAATGTAATGCATATATTACATTTTAAAAAAAAGTTTACTTTGAAAAGATGTAATGCAAACAGATACTTGTACATCTATGTTCATACCAGCATTAGTCACAAAAACCAAAAGGGGGAAGCAACCTAAGGGTCCACTGACAGATGAACTGGATAAACAAAATGGGACATATCCTTGGGGGCGCCTGGGTATCGGTTAAGCATCTGCCTTTGGCTCTGGTCATGATCCCAGGGTCCTGGGGTTGGGCTCCCTGCTCAGCAGGGGTCTGCTTTTCCCTCTCCCTCTGCCCCTCCCCCTATTTGTGCTGTCTCTCTCTCTCTCTCTCTCTCAAATAAATAAATAAATATCGTTTTAAAAAATGGGACATATCCATACAATGGAATATTCATCTCCCTCCATGAGGGGATCGCTGGTCACCTGTGAAAGGAAAAGGCTCCCAAAACATGTTCTGCCTCAAGTCCCCAATGTCTCTACCCTGGTTCCTGGCACATCAAGTTCCCAATGTCTCTGCCCTGGTTCCTGGCACGCTCTGGGGCAAAAGGTCTGTCAGTCAGAGGAGCTGACTTCCTGGACACTCAGGGCATGGGCACCCTTTCGGAGAAGCCCGGAATTCCTCTAGGTAATAAATATTTCAGAAAGCCTTGGCTCTCCATCCCACTTCCTCTCTGCTCCCTCCCCAACACACACACACGCACGCACACACATGTGTGCACGCACACACATCCATCCTGAATCTCTGCCTCCCAAATGCAAACAGTTGACTGGTATATTCATTCATGCAATAAATATTCAGAGTTTGGGGGAAATGTTGAAGTTGAATTTTTTAAAAATATTTATCTATTCAGGGAGTGTGTATCTCATGAATGACAATATTTATTGAACAATACTATTATCAGAACTTATCTCATTTCTCTCTCTCCTAAAATAAATTAGTCTATGAAGCTGACACAGAGGGAAGGAGCCCACAAGGCACCCACAATGCTGGGGAATGCCAGGTCCCAAGAAGAAGATTACTGTAAGGGGGAAGAATCATTCACGCTCTTGGTGTCCCTTTCTCCGTGGCTGTTCCTCCCTGTGTCCCCTCCCACATCCTCCACAGGGCAGGAGGGGGGACTTGCCTGGCTGGCCGGGAGGAATGGGAGGGCTGGAAGCTCAGCCCCTTCTCCCTCTGTCCCTTGGAAACCTGCTGGAAGCCCACCTAAGGTTTTGTCACATACCACAGCCTCCAATTTAGCTTTTATCAGAAATAGTTATTACTTTGGTCTCCACCTGCCTGACCCCTCAACCCTAGTTCTCAACTGGTTCAGAGCACCGGTGGGAAGAGCATGTTCCTAATCAGCCCTCATGCCTCACACACATAACAAGGTGGTCCCAGGCAGGTTTGTGGGTGGAAGGCTAAGAGGCTGGGAAGTGGCTTCACAGGGACACCTGCACGATGACAAGAATGTGCCAACAGGCCAGTGATCTCTGAGGCTGGAGGACCCAAGATCCACTAGGCTGTCACTATAGGACTTTTTCACTCTTTTGTTCTGGAACAATGGGACTTCCCCTGGACAGGTAACCTGAGAGACCCAGCATTCAGTCTCTCTGAAGAAAATACCAGAGTCTCAGATAACAAAACAAAATGAAATCAGAAGGACTGCCCAAGTCCTCCTTGTAATTGTTAATGGCACTGAACGTTTATGGAGCACAAAAAATGTAAGCCACTCTTGGGCCTAAAACTCTTTCTGGCAAGTGCACAACCTACCTAACGCTGGGTCTGCCCAACCCAGTGTGACATGCCCTCCCCACCTGTCTTGACTGATCCCATGAGCCAAGCAATTTCCACATTTCCATCTCATCGTGCTAGGGAGCCATAGTTGATGTCTATATATTTTGTGTCCTCCTTGTCCAAGAACAAGAGAGAAATGAACAGCATCAGAGCTGCACTTGGTTAAAGGTATTAAAACATGAACACTGAGCCTTAGAGACCACTTAGTACTACCCCTCATTCCCCACACAAAGCAACTGCGCTAACATAAAGTAAATGCGGTGTCTGACCTACCCATACCTGGGGAAGCCTGAACATGAACTGGATATGAGAGGATATTAAAGACATATTATTAATTGTGTTAGTTATGATAATGTTATTTTGGTTACCTGGGGAAATTTCTTTCTTTCCTTCCTTCCTTCCTTTCTTGGGGGGAATGGAGGGGACGGAAGGCCATATTATACTAGGGGTGGAATGTCAAGATATCTTTTTTTAAGTTGAGATATAATTGACATATAACACTGTGAACATTTAAGGTGTACAATGTGTTTATTTGGTGCCACCCTAGAGTCAGCTAACACCTCCACTGGTGTTACCATTTCTTTTTTGTGCTCAGAACATTTATGATCTAGTCTCTCAGGAGCTTTCAAGTATATAATACAGTGTGTTAACTCTATTCACCATGCTGTGCATTAGATTCCCCAGAACTTATTCACCTTCTCACTGTAAGTTTGTACCCTTTGACCAAGATCTCCCCAATTCTCCCACCCTCTGTCCCTGGTAACCACCACTCTACACCCTGCTTCTACAAGTTTGGCTTTTTTAGATTCCACATGTAAGTTGTATCATACATTATTTGTCTTTCTCTGTCTGACTTATCTCACTTAACATAATGCCCTAGAGGTCCATCCATGTGGTCACATATGGCAAGATTTCCTTCTTTCTCATGGCTGAATAATATTCCATTGAACGTACAAACCACACCTTATATATCCAATCATATGTTGACAGACACTTAGGTGGTTTCCATGTCTTGGCTATTGTGAAATTGTGCAATAAAATATCTTTAATTTACTTTAAAATATCTTAGCATTTTTTACAAATGGAGTGAATGAATGAATGAATGAATGAATGAATGAATAGCTGGTCTGACCCAGAGGACACACAGCTAGTTAGTGGTGGGGCTGGCTGATAGTCCAGCATCCTTCCTCTAATGTTTTACAAAAGACCATTTGCAAAATTTTATATCCTCTACACCAGAGCAGCTACTCAAGGTGACTGTAGCCAGGTAGAGGGCCATTCAGGCTCTGCCCACTCAGCTTTGGAGGGGCCCTACAGGCTCCCAATCAGAGTGACAAACTGAGTTTGATAAAAAAAAAAGTTGCTAGGTTGGCCTTCTTCTCTGATCCAAACAGCCAAGTAATGGCCACGTAGTCATTAAACATTTGCTTGGGTGGACATTTGTTCCAACTTTCTAAGACCACATCAGTGTACCAAGAAACTCAATTCTTTCATAATGTAATAACATGATCTAAAAGAATTAGTGTATAATCACACATAATAAGCATGAACTGCTTATTAGGTACCAGGGACTATTCTAAGCATTTGACAAGAATGATCTCAGCTAATCACCACAACCTCCAAGAGATTATTGTCTCCGTCATGTAGATGAAGTAGGGGCACAGAGAGTTTAAGAAACTTGCCACACCCACAGAGCCCTGAGGGACAGAGTTAGCATTCTGGATGACTCTGCCATACGTTCTCCTTAAGGCCACATAGCATTTCCTCGTAGTCACACCTAATGGGAGAAATGGCCCAGGGATAATTCTTTCTCGATGCTCTCTTTAAAAATACTACAGAAGAACTGGGGCACCTGGATGGCTCAGTCAATTAGGCGTCTGACTCTTAATCTTGGCTTAGGTCATGATCTCATGGGTCATGGGACTGAGCCCCGCTTCGGGCTCCACGCTCAGCAGGGAGTCTGCTTGTGCTTCTGCTGCTGCTCTTCCCCCCACCCAACTTGCATTCTCTCTCTCTCTCTCTCTATCAAATAAATAAATAAATCTTTAAAAAAAATAACTACACAAGATTAAACACCAAAAGTAAAAGAGAAAAATTAAATCTGCCCTATGGGCCAAAAAAAAAGTCTGACTTCAGAAAAATCTTTCACTGTGTTTTCCCCCCAAAAATTCAAATTATTTACATGCTGTTTAACTCTCTTCCTCAAACAAACCTGGGCAAGAAGTCCAGGGAGCTCTGCAATTTCTCCTCTAGAAAACTACCTGGAGGCTGCCCAGTGGGCAGCAGAGGCCTCAGGCTGCCCATTCAGCCTCTCATACTGAAGTGATAGATAGTCACTCCCTTGAAGGGTTCTGGGTGACTTTCTGCAGAAAAATCTTCACACACACTCACAGGAAATAAAGGAGAATGCAGTCAACCTTCCAATACCTTCACTATCTCTCAGAACTGACAATAACTTTGAATGAATCAATTCCTTCTTTAATGTTGTGCCATCAAAGCGAAAATAAGACAAAAGACCAAGAAAGTCAGATTCAAACAACGAATCCTAGAAAGGGGGAGGCGTCTTAGGATGAACTGGGGAAACCCCCACCTTGGGGTGGTACTCAGCCCTGTTCCGGAGCCCCTCCCTCCATCAGTCCAATTATCCCAACAGGAATAAATGAAGGGTGGCTCCTGTCATCACAGAAGTTGGAATTCTCAACAGAAGTCAAAGTCAAATGAAGATACAGCATAGGTAGCATCTGAAGGCATGGAGGGAAGGAAAGCCTAAAAACCAGATCAACACCAACCGACTGGTCTGATTCCGAAGGGTTCAGGGATTACTGGCATGGAGGTTGCCACAAAGGGCTTTGATTACAAGAAGAGAAAGGATTTATATCATGGCTACTATCCCTACTGGAAAAAAAGCCAAGCTTCCTCAAATATAAGCAGGCTGAATGATGAAGTTAATAATTGAGGCCAGGAAGCCATATTTCCTATTGCAATAGAAATGAATACTGCTATCTATGAAGGACAAGAGCCTCTCCCACAGAGGAACTTCTTGTTCCTCCCCCAAATTTATTATCGTGAAAACTAGTATTTGACATTCGCTAAATGCCAACAACATGCCCATATCTGCTATTATGACTACATCATTAGTTTACCTCTGAACTGACTTTCTAAACATTGTTAACTTTGTCCTGGACAACAAAAGGCAGGCATGAAGATAAGGAAGGCAATTAAGAGTTATGCTAACAATAAAAATAAAGTAGTGATATAATTTTCTGCTTTGTCCAGGCATGGTTTATGACTTTGACATTAAAAAGATTGGGAAGCTTTTTTCTTGTTGTGACTACTGCAGACAAGGCAGATGTGGTGATTACAAATGGCTAAAGGCAAATCAGGAAAAGAAAAGATCCTGGGACAGTCTCCTGTCTAAAACTGTGTTAACATTGTAAGACGATGCTACTTGGAATACCCAAAGGAAAATCTGTCTACTCTGCAGCCCAATCATGTCTCCCCCTTTCTGGGCCATATTTCTTGAGCTCTGCATCTCACACTCAGGACAGCGAGGCTGACATGGAAGCCAGCCGAATAACAAGAGGAAGGAAGCTGAAGGAAGGAAGCCACAGGAAGCCAAAACAAAAATGGCAGAAACAGCTAGGTCTAACTCAACTCTGGTCATGAAGAGTTCAAACTCCCAGGGTGGTTTCATTCCAGAACTCTCATGTTGTCTCATTTTGTGTATTTTTGTCCTCCAAGTCTCCGATTCCAGGGTTATGGACATTTCCCTGGTTGTTCTCATGCCCGACTACCTGAACACAACACACGGTTCGTGCCTCCAGGAAGGCAATTACAATACTATATTGTAACTACTAATTCCTATGCTTGTCTGCCCCCTCCCCTGCCATTGCCGGGTCCTCAAAATGCGAGCGACATCACTCATCCACCTGTGTGTCTGACAGCAGCACCTGGCACACAGTGGGCATCCATCATCTCTGCCCCATAAGCAGTGAGCAGATCTTATAAACAGACAATTCCTGAGAAGACTTTCTGCTCATAAATGCCCTTCCTCCTGAAGCCAAAGTTTCACTATTGAGGGTTAATGGCTTTGGCTCTGTTGTCCAGAGTCCTTAAGAAAATAGATCTCTTTGAAAGGAGTGTCCCTGTTTTCTCAACTGCTGTGAGCTAATATATAAAGGGAGTAAAAGAAACTGGCTCAGAATCGAAGGGAAGTATTAGAGAAGAGAGAAATAGGGAGGAGAAGAGGAAAGAGTAAAGAACTGAGAGGAAAGGGAAAGGTGGAAAGGAGGCAAAGTCATACCCCGCCTTCCTCAGAGTTTTGCCTGGAATCTGCCATCACCACCTCCTCTCCCCACAGAACTGTGGACGCTTCCAAGTATACTCGCTTCTAAGGAGCGTCTCCTTGCAAATGAAATGGAGGAAGCAGGTTTTCACTCTTCCCAAAATGCTCAACAATGGCTGAACATTCCTTTTTGATCTTTTCCTTGTTGTAAAAGAAAACAAAGGAAGAGAAAAGGACTCCACATATAACCTTCCGCAATCTAAAAGAACAGAATGGGGGCGCCTGGGTGGCTCAGTCGTTAAGCATCTGCCTTCGGCTCAGGTCATGATCCCAGGGTCCTGGGATCAAGCCCCGCATTAGGCTCCCTGCTCAGTGGGAAGCCTGCTTCTCCCTCTCCCACTCCCCCTGCTTGTGTTCCCTCTCTCGCTGTGTCTCTCTCTGTCAAATAAATAAATAAAATCTTTAAATAAATAAATAAATAAATAAATAAATAAAAATAAAAGAACAGAATGGGAGTGCCTGTCTGGCTCTGTTGGTGGAGCACGTGACTCTTGATCTTGGGGCTGTGAGTTCGAGCCCCACGTTGGGTGTAGAGATTACTTAAAAATAAAATCTTTAAAATGAATGAAAAGGGGCACCTGGGTGGCTCAGTCATTAAGCGTCTGCCTTTGGCTCAGGTCATGATCTCAGGGTCCTGGGATCGAGCCCCGCATCGGGCTCCCTGCTTGGCGGGAAGCCTGCTTCTCCCTCTCCCACTCCCCCTGCTTGTGTTCCCTCTCTCACTGTGTCTTTCTCTGTCAAATAAATAAAATCTTTAAAAAAATAAAAAAATAAAAAATCAATGAAATAAATGAATGAATGAATGAAAAGAGCAGAATGATTAGACTTTACACATACGAAAACCCTGAAGGTGAATATTCAAGGTCTGGGGTGGCAGCTACAAGGGTGACTAAAACCGGAAGGGCTTTGCAGGTCCATTTGAATTAAACTATTAGCAGAATGAAGTTCCATTTTTGTATGATATTTAAGAGGAACCAAAGTTAGTTTTTTGTTTCTTTGTTGGTTTGTTTTATTTTTTTAAGTAATCTCTACACTCAACATGGGGTTCTAATTCACAATTCTGAGATCAAGAGTCAGATGCTCTTCCAACTGAGCCAGCCAGGCGCCCCAGGAACCAAAGTTTTAAGGAAAGCAAACTACTAGTTAAGACTCCTGTAATAATTCTTTGAGCCTTTGGTTTAAATTTTATGGAGTTTTGGTCCATCCTAATTCCTTAATAAGACCTGAAGAATTATTACTTGCTGCATTTTTATGCCATCAGAGAGATACTCCTTCATAAATTTAAAAATAAGTTGTGAACTTGCATTTTTTTTTCACCTTTGTGTGCAAGAAAATTCATTTTATACAATTTCCAAACCATTCTGTGTTCTGGAGACTTTACTGAGATGGACTTTTATCAAGTGCTTCTTAGGCTATAGGGCGGTTTTCATTCCCATCTTTGAGTAGAATATATAAAGTTTAGACTGAGAGGCAAAAAAAGAGTTTGGTTCTTGTCACACAAATTAAACAAACAACAACAACAAAACATATATATGAATGTATCCAAAAGGGCCAAGAATGGCAGGAGGAAAAAAAGGTCAAGCAACAGATATACTAGTTCATAAATGCCAGGTGACCCAAAAGCAATTCTTCTAAGGAGCTGCAAGAGATTGAACCCCAGGGCAGCCCCAGTTCCACTTGTTCCCAGATTTAAAGAGATGTTTCTGCCAGAAAGCAACACAAATCAGGCCACCACATTCTTTCCCATTTTTTTGAGAAAGACAAAATCTCGTCAGCGTCTCTGGTGACAAAGACACAGCAGAAGAAACAAAGTAAGTCCTCGCCCCCTTCTCAGGACTCCGGGCCCATCAGATTCAAGTGCAAACCACTCAGGAGGGCAGCTCCGCAGCCTGTTCACCTAGCAGATGTTCACACTGACCATGCTAACGGAAGGGGGGAGGAAGAAAAGTAAGAGCCAATATCCACAGTCATTATCACAACGAAGCCCTAAAATGCAGGCAAATAATAAAACAGAACATTTCTGTCCTATCAATCCAATCTCCATAGCTCAACTAAATGGTGATAAAGCTTCCTGCAAACATAAAGGGATGTACATTCACAGAATAATTTTGAAAACGTGTGGCTCTCGCTGTCTGGTCTTCAGTCAATAAATGCACCATAGACGAACATTTTCAATAAATATTAAACCACAACAGACAACCATTCTGGTCTCTGAGACACACGCAGTGTTTTTACCCACAGAAAGCACCTGTTGTAATAACTTCAAAAATGAGTTGTGGAAAAGAAAAATAATTTTACCCCATGGTACACAGAACAATAGGCCTCAGACAGTCAGGCATTGGGACTGGGATAATACCTCCTGGTAGACACAGACAAGAGTGCCTGAGATCTGTCCAGCCCAGACTACGGTCTCCCACGCACCAAGAGCGCATGGCTCCATTATAATAACTGAGCGCGGAAGATGGGAAGGAATCCTGCAGCAGAAGGCTGAGGTCTTGGGAAGATACTGCAGAAAGCCAAAATCAAATAGAAGTATTATGTCTTTCTAAAAAAAAAAAAATATATATATATATATATATATATAACATACTGCTATCCAAGGGTGTGGTTTGTATTCGGTGTCCAAAGGCAAGCTTCTTTACTTGTTGCTATTAAACTAGTCAAAACTATTCACTATTCACTACCTGGTAGAATGGAGTCAGGCAGGAAGGAAAGAGGTAGGCTTCCTCTGTGTTATGGAGAACAAATCTAACACATCTCTACCACAATGCCTCAAACTTCAGAAGGAATGGTGAGAATTTTAATTCTCAGGGTTAATAATACCTAGCATAAAACCAAAAATGTAGACCCACTACTCCTGGGTGAGAGGTCAGCAACTCTAGGCAAATTTCATTAAAATGTTTAACTCCAAGACGAGTGAAATGAATGGAAAATAGGTCACAGCAGACAGGAATGTGCCCACAAGGAAAAGACATGCCCAGGGACTTCTCCTCACAGAATAACCTTTGCTTAGAAAACAGGCTTTTCACTCTGGAAAACAGTATGGAGGTTCCTCAAAAAGTTAAAAATAGAACTACCCTACGACCCAGTAATTGCCCTACTAGTTATTTATCCAAAGGATACAAACATAGTGATTTGAAGGGGCACCTGCACCCCAATGTTTATAGCAGCAATGTCCACAATAGCCAAACTATAGAAAGAGCCCAGATGTCCATTGACAGATGAATGGATAAAGAAGTATACACACACACACACACACACACACACACACACATAATGGAATATTAACCATCAAAAAGGATGAAATCTTGCCATTTGCAATGACATGGATAGAGCTAGAGGGTATTATGCTAAGTGAAATAAGTCAGTCAGAGAAAGACAAATACCATATGATCTCACTCATATGTGGAATTTAAGAAACAAAACAGATGAACATAGGGGAAGGGAAGGAAAAATGAAATAAGATGAAATCAGAGAGGGAGACAAACCATAAGAGACTCTTAACTATAGGAAACAAACTGAGGGTTGTTGGAGAGGAATGGGTAGAGCGATGGGGTAACTGGGTGATGGGCATTAAGGAGGGCACGTGATGTAATGAGCATTGGGTGTTATATGCAACTGATGAATCGCTAAATTCTACCCCTGAAACTAATAATACACTATATGTTAATTAAATTGAATTTAAATTTAAAAAAATTTTTTTAAAGAAAACAGGCTTTTCTTAGAAGCTGAGTATGCCATTTAGGAAAGAAACTGAATTAACGTCATGAAGAATTATACCTTTTTCATCCTTCCAGGTCAGAGAGGACAATAGCCATATACAAAGTTTCATTAGGGAAGAGGACGAACAGGTCATTTACCCGATGTGAAGAAGAGTAGCAGAAGTAGACAAAAGATGCCACGAGTGGCTCAGAGTGAGGATTCTTTTCCCAGGCATATCTGTGAGCAGTGGTCCAAAATGAAGAGGATGAGGACCGTTACTCAGAGTGAAGGGCCAATGCCCTCAGCCACCAGAATAGCTCTGACACAGAGCGGGCTGTGCAGGAAAGAGGTAACACAGCAAGGCCTGACTCCTATCCTTGCAAAGGCCTCTTACAAGGGTGGCCCTTGGCTGGGATCTGAGAAATTCGACTTGGAAAGCGTTCCCACCACTTTAACTGATGAGAGTGGCTCACTGTCTGTTTATGCAATCCATGTGGTTTATGCCCAAGTAGAACAAAAAGGCAGAGAGAGGGAGAATTCACTCTCTCTCCCTGATGATGAGCTGGGACATCGGCCTTCTCCTGTCCTCAGACTGGAATTACAACACTGGCTCTCCTGGGTCTCCCGCTTCCTGACAGCAGATCCTGGGGCCTCTCAGTCTCCATAATGACATGAGCCAATTCTTTATCATAAGTCCCTATCTATCCATCCATCCATCCATCCATCTCCTATTGGTTCTGTTTCTCTGGAGAACCCTAAGATAAGAGTATTACTTAATAGGTTTGAGAATATCACAAGGAATTTAACTCTTTAATTATGAATGAAGATTTGCTAATTTAGGATTTGCTAAATTTTTGCAATCCTCAGGCAGTCACCTGTTAGATGCTATTATCCCTAAAGTCACCAGCCAATTCTGGGCCAGTATTGAAGGCTCACAACTGGTGAGGGAAACAGCCTGGAATATATAAGCCAGCACCCAGACTACTTCATAATTTTCACTGGCTCCAGACCTGCTCCTGGCCCCTGATAATGACAAGACTGGCCATCTACTGGGCACCATGATCAGGGCTCCGGGCGAGCCCTTTCTCACACATCACTGCATAACTGCAAATCCTAAAGGACTCTCCTATTTTGCTGATGAGATTCAGAAAGGCCAAGCAACTAGTCAGAAGTCACAAGTCAAGGTGGTGTGTCTGATTCCAAATCCCACACACTCTGTACCATCATGCTACAGCCAACTACAATTTAGGAAATACTCTTAACACACTGGGGTTTTAATTTAGTCTTTGGAAGAGAAAAAATTTAGGGCTGGTTATCCAAGGTAAGAAAGCAATAGAAAAGTAAGAGAGCTTTTCTCTGTTGGTATATACAAAAATATTAAGTATTACTCTAGGCCTTTGGAAATACTAAGGGCACCCTGAGAAGGATGGCCCCAGCCCAAGTCTGATCCCAAGGACCTAAGGAAAAGTCACTGAAACTCATAGCACACTGCCCCTGTGACAGACAGCCTTCTAAGTGTCTCGTTCTGTTCAAGTTGAAGGGAAAAAAAACCTGTACTGTGCCTACGAAGGCTTCCACAATGGGGGGAAAAAAGGTTTTTGTTGAACATCTGCTTTCCTTCTGGGATTCTGGAATCTGGAATCATAGGCAGAGGGTGCCTATGTGATCAGCCCCCAATAAAAACCCTGGCCATTGAGTCTCTAACAAGCTCCTCTGGTAGACACTTCACACATATTGCCACAACGGGGGATGGAGGGTGTGGATATGGAGGCCGAGAGGCCCCCCAGGCTGCTGTCTGCAAGCTGGGGAACCAGAAAAGCCAACAGTAAGATTCGGTCTGCGTCCAAAGGCCTGAGAACCAGGAGCTCCAAGGTCCAAGCGCAGGAGAAGATAGATGTCCCAGCTCAAGAAGAGAGAGCACATTCACCCTTCTGCTGCCTTTTTATTCCATTCAGGCCTGCAGAGTTAAAAGAGGCCCACCCACATGGGGAAGGACAGTCGGCTTTACTCGCCTACAGATTCAAGTGTTAATCTCTTCCAGAGACAACCTCACAGACACACCCAGAAATAACGTTTTACCAGCTATCTGGGCATCCCTTACTTAGCCCAGACAAACTGACATATAAAATTACCTATCATAAGATACGACTGCAAAGACTCTTGGAATCCATAATCTGGTTTTTGCTTCTTTTCTGTGGTTTTCATTCAGCGAATATACACCAAGTACCAGCTTTCTGGGGAGCCATACATAAGGCATTTGGGGGAGATACCGAAGGTCCCAGTCTGCTTCAATTTAGGTGGAACCTGAACAAGGATTCCAAAATTTCATGCATTGGAACGATTAGATTCTCATTCCCTAGGCCCAATTTCATCCTCTGTCGACTAAATAACTAGGCAAAGTCAGGGGAGAGGACCATAAGAAAGCCTAGACTACTTTGTTTGAAAAAGCAAATATTTAAAAAAAAAAAAAAAAAGCAAACCCTTAAGAATACAAAAACACTAACTCAAAAGGATATATGCACCCCTACATTATACCAGCATTATTTGCAATAGCCATGATATGGAAGCAGCCCAAGTGTCCATCAACTGATGAATGGATAAAGAAGATGTGGTAGATACATATGATGGAATATTATTCAGCCATCAAAAAGAATGAAATCTTGCCATCTGCAATGATGTGGATGATCTAGAGAGTATTATGCTAAGTGAAGTAAGTCAGAAGGAGAAAGGCAAATACCATACGATTTCACTCATATGTAGAATTTAAGAAACAAAAGGACAAAGGGAAAAAAGAGACAAAACAAAAACACTCTTAACTATAGAAAACAAAGAGATGGTCACCAGAGGTGGGGGGGGGTTGGGTGAAACAGGTGAAGGGGATTAAGAGCACACTTACCATGATGAGCACTCAGTAATGTACAGAATTGTTGATTCACTACATTGTACACCTGAAACCCACATAACACTGTTAATTATACTGGGATTAAAATTAAAAAAAAAAAAAAAAGAAAAGAAAAAGAAGTGAAAAATAAATAAATAAATAAATAATCAAACCTTTCCATCTGAAAAAGAAAAAAAAAAATGTTATGCACCTAGAGAGGGAAATAAGGGCAGAAGGAAAACTAGAAATTGTTGGTAATTAAATCCTGTGGCCTGCAGAAAGGCACCTGGTAGTGATGAGAGCAATCAGCAAATCTCCAGGAAAGTATCAGGCATTGAAGTAGCTGAGATGGGAGAAGGTTTTCAGCTGAGAGACTGGGGGGGACCTCCAGGACCCTGCCTCATCTCTAGGAAAACAGTATAATTAGGGTCATTCTGAGGTTGGCTGAGACGAAATCTGACCTAGCACTTGGTGTGTGGTCTGTCAGATTTTCCCCGGCAGGATGACGTAATTCATGCCCCACTTGCCCCCATGCATCTGGGCACCGTCCACGGCCCTTTACAGTTCTCCAGTGACATAGTTCAGAGATTGTCAAATTGCTGCGGAACATTCGTATTTACTTTAATTCTGTGGACCTGGTGTAAGACTCTCAGAAAAAAAAAAAAAAGCAGTCAGAGGCTATAAGAAGTTGCACAGAAGGTCTTCAAATCCTCAGCAGAAGCGAGGAGGTTGTAAATCTTAAAATGTAATATAGAAAAACGGATGATAGCCATGACTTCTAACTTTCCTAGCTAATCCCTTCAGGGAATCAGCAAAAAAGGAGAAAAGTCAGATGTGGTCGTGTAGGGAAGATGAGAGTCCTGTAAAGCATGAACATCTCCCCACCTGCTCCCCGCCCCTGGAGTAGGAGACGACCCACTCATTCTACCCACACCTGCTTGGTTGCTTCTCACTAGTCAGGCTGGCGTGCCGAACTGCCATAGCGGTTTCTCTGGGGTATTAGAGAATCTTTGAAACAAATCACTCCTTGGGGGAAGTGAGAGAGTCATTTATTACCTCTTGGTAGTGTGTTTGTGTGATTACTCGGTTCCCCTGGGGGTGTCTGAGAACCAGCCCTGCACCCACTCGATCTCTCCGTCCCCATTTCTCTATCTGCTCCCCCTCAGTGACCGAGTGATCAGAGCCTCTGATTCTTCCAGACCCAACCGCTGCCCTGGTTCCTTCTGGCAACTGAACAGTCTAGCATTCGGTGTGGATGAGCTCAGAGCAGGTCTCGGTTTCCACGTTGGCCCTCACCAAGCAGGGATTACGGTGCTGCGGTGAAAACCAGCTCCCGCCTCCATGGGGCATACGTAGGTGAGATACAGGTCTGATCAACTTTGCCGCAAAACTGCCTTTAACTTTTATTAAAAGTTTTAATTTTCTTCGTCCTTTCTCTGCTACAATAATAAGGGAATAAGAGCAAGGTGGAGAAAGCATACGTTAAAAAAATAAGAAGAAGAAAATGAGGTAAATCTGATTTGTTATCACATCTCTGCATAAAAGCTCCAAGAGAGAAACAATAGAGATCCAACGCTCGAGACACAAAGATTCCAGATCCAGCTCTGTCCCTAAGGAAGCGTGTGGTCTTCTGAGTCTGGACAGGGGTCTGGTCTCAGTTTCTTCATTTGCTAAGTCAACAACGTATGGCCTCATTCTCAGACTCCAGCACGTGGCCCACAAGGAGGACACAGGGAAGGTCATGGAATTAATTCAAATGACCTGTGGTAGCGGCTAATTTGATTTAGTGAAAGCTGAAGGGCATTGATGCCTTTCACCCTTGTCAGAAGCAAGAGCTCAGAGCTGCCGGGAGCTGCCCTGCCTGGCATTAGCCGCCCACCATCAGGGGTAAGTGCCCCAAGATGCTTTCTTCTCTCAGAGGATGGCTCCCCTCAGGTGCTTGCTTCTCATATTGCTTTGCTGAGCAATGCCTCTTCTGTCGCGGATACCAAGGTCCCCGTCAGCTTATCCCATCCAAGCACTCACAAATTCCCAGAGAGCCAGATCTGAAGCGATAAGGGTTTTCGAGGATGACCCTGGCTGCTGACTCTGGCACAAGAGAGAGCTGCGAGGGACAGCAAAGGGGCATGTGTGTGTGTCTTCCTCAGTATGTATGGCAACGGACATGAGGCCAGAAAGCCAGAGGCTGGGAAAAATAGGAGGAGAAAGCGAGCAGGGTAGAATGTGGGAGACAAAACAAAGGGAGTGGTTGACCCACGGCCACCTAAGAGACACCCATGCTGGGGGGATGGCCTGTTCTTCTAAGAGCTGCCTTCCCTCGGGATACTAAACCAGGAGATTAAATTAACAGGAACAGTCCTACACACAGAGCCCAGGCATTCCCTGGAAGCGAGGGAGGAGCCTGGCTGCAGGCGCATCCTCTGCCCTGGTCTCCCAGATCTGACCTGGTACCGACGTGTGCCAGCCCCGTGCCAAGTGCGGGCACCCCAAGATGGGTGTGCAGGGTCCCAGGTGTTACAGGAGAGACGAGAGGGCAGGGAAGGGCCGTTCTGACCTTCAGTGGTCGGGGAAGAAGGCCATGAGGGGGTGCCACGTAAACTGCGAGGTGAAGTTTGAGGAGAAGCCAGCCCTACAGAGAAAGAAGGTGGGGCGGTGGAGGCATCAAGAGGAAGTGTGGGCACACGGCGAGTGGGAAAGGCCTGGCAGGCTGGGGAACTCAGGGTCGCCCGTGTGACTGAAGGGGCAGTGGGGGGAGGTGAATGCAGGGCAGTGAGAGGTGCACAGAGCCCCCCACATCTGGCCTCTCAGCCCAGCTAAGGAAGCTGGGGTGTACTCCGCCTGTGGTGGGAAGGTGACGTGGGCACAGGGCGCCTGGATCCGCCTGCCCTGTCCCAGGATTGCACCAGCTCCCGTGGACAGGCCCAACTGAGAGGCACAAGATGGGAAGGAGGCAGCCACTGGGAAGCCACTATATCTTCCGGGAGAGGGAAATGATGCCGTGGTCTAGGGCGTCCACAGACATGGAGGGAAGTGGACACCTTGAGGGACGACACGAGGCAGGGTTTTGAAGGTGGGAAAGAAACCCTGGTAAGAAGGAACTATGAGGCACGCATCTTTAATAGGTGTGTACCTGCAGCAGGTCAGGCCCGATCCAGCACTGTCCTGTCAAGGAAGGGTAAGCTCTATAAAGCTAGAAAAGAATTTCCAGCCCTGTGACATTTCCCACTGAGTAAAGTGGATGAAGCCAAATGTTCCAGCTGTGGCCTCCAGGATCGTCAGTGGACAGACGCATCAGGGCTGGTTATCCCCTGCCCTCTCAGGTCTATCTTCTACCCCTTCTCTCCTGCTCTGTGTCCTGGAGGCCCCCCTGCTGATGGCATCACCCAGGCCCTCTGGTTTTGGGCTGGCCCATGGGGGACCCATCAGAAGAGCAGAGAGGCCAACAGGAGAGAGATCAGGGTGTTTCCTCCCTGTTCCATCCGTGCTTCAGTCCAGGGTTCCAGCAATGGCTGTGTCCTCAAGACATTTGCTCTGGCACCATTCACCATGGCTCACTGGGCTCCTCCCCTTGGCCTGGTGCCCAGGAGTGGCACAAGTTCTGGGCACCCAAACAGCTTTTGCTGACTTCCTTCACCCTGCCTGTACTTCCGTCATTAGCCCCTCTAGTAAATTCTCTTCACTGGAACCCCCGATACGATTTGCCTTTCCTGCTGGGACCCCGTCTGAAACATCAGGGGGGCCCCGTTGTCTTGACCACCCTCTGCAGCCCAGCAACCCCCCCTAGTGTCGAGGGGTTGACTCCATCTCTGGTCCAACTACTCCAAAGCTCACGAACGTCTCATTAAAGAGGAGTCATCGTAGTGTTCAAAATAACAACTTATCACGAACGGTGCACCCCAGAGGAAACTGTCAAATCCTAGCAGGATCAGCACACGTTAGCTGAAGAGGTGGCATACACCTGGCAAGGCCTCATCTCCCACACTGTCACAGGAGCCTGAATGATTCAACGGCAGGATGAGAATTTGATGAACTATATCCCAAGCGTTTCCAGCAACACAATTGAAAATGTTCTCAGTGCAGGGGTTTAAAGGGTTCCTCTCATCCCGTAAGAGTCAGGATGACTGAGACAGTTTCTCCGTTGGGAGGAATCCTACTTTAATCTTGCCCTTTTATGCGCCGGTTAAACAATATTGATCAAAACTTGTTGCTCCTGGCAGGTGCCCGGCAAACCTTAGAGAGCAGTGCCCGAGATAGAGCCCTCGGCCCTGAAGGAGATGAGCATCTGAGGAGAGGGGGAAGGAGGCAGACTAGCTCTGGGAAGCGCCCAGAGCTAACAAAGTGCAGGAGCGAGGGGACAGCCTGTCTAGTGAGGAGGAGAGAACCAGGAGGTTTCCTGGGAGAAATGAAATCGAAGCAGAGGCCCACGGGAAGTGCAGGGACCAGCCAGGAGAGGAGGTAGCGGGGTCCGACTCCAGGCAGGCAGATCCACGTGGGTAAAGGCTGGAGGCAGAAAACGTGGCATAGCCCTCAAGGTTCAGCACAGCTGATGCAGAACGTGACCAGAAGGACAGAGGTGAGGACGCTGGGGGCGGGTGGCCCCTCTCGAAAGTCTTTATAAGGCGGGAGAACGTACGGGTTTATCATCCAAACAGGGGATGTTAAGAGAGACATATCTGCACTGGGAAAACAGACCCACCAGACGTGCGGCGACTCCACTTCTATGACTCTGTGGACAATGGGCAGTCCCTGATGGGTATGGAGCAGAGGAGGAACACCATCAGATCTGTGCTTCAGGAAAATCATTCCAGGGCCCCCCCATGGACAATAAGCTGGAAAGGAGCTGACACTGAAGAACGAGAGAGCGAGCAGTGAAGATGTTATTGGAGAAATTCAGGAAAGAGATGACGGGGGCTCCCTGCTATGTTGGGGGTGGGGGATCAGTGGAGGGGTCACTGTAACAGATAAATTCAAGAGACTGAAATTGACGATGAGGGGCAGTGCATGGAAATGGGGGCTGGGAGGAGAGATGAGAGGGAGAGGAAGGAGCCCAAATCTTAATCAGATGCCAGGCGGTGGCAGGGGGAGGAGGATGTGGGCCACTGGGAAATGGGAGATGGAGGACCCGGTGGGGAGGGCAGGGAGATGGAGGGAGAGTGCACTTGAGACAAGCTGGGCTGTACCAAGTAGGGACGTCCAGGAAGCCGTGGATATAGGGGTAAGGGCTCGGGAAGGAGACTAGGGCTGGAAACCAGGACATGGGACTTAGTTAGCAGCATACGCATGATCATGAAAATGGCCCTGGATCAGGGGGCAGTGACCTTGAGAAGTCCCCCAGGAAGACAGGGGTACAGGCTGCAGTGAGTGCAGGAGTGAGGGGACGGAGAAGCAAATCAGACAAGACATTTGGCCTTAGAGGATGTCATCTTATTGGGGCTGGGAGACACTACACTTTGAACAAGAAGTACTGACTAGACAGGAATGTCATAATAGACACATAATGTCACAGCAAAAGGCCACTCTAAATTCAAATATACACCATTTGGAGTCTTTTCCTTGATTTCGGCTCCACAGAAACCAACCTTAAAACAACCAAGTTAGTCAGGATAAAACATTCATGGCTGTCTGAACAAACCTGAAGGGAAATGTCCCTTAGATCCACATCTGGGACATTCAAGCTATCGTTTCAAGCTGGCTTCAATCTGACTGGCAAGAGGAAGACTAAATTTCCATCACTGACACTTTTCAGACAAACAGAGGTGTTGTGTCCCTGGGTAATCCAGAGCGTCTCACTCAGTGGCCAGAGGTTAACAGAATTTGTCACAGGTAGAATTTCAGGGGGTTTCTTTTTGATACAATTAAGTGGTCCCACATAATATTAGATGAGGTGCATAGATAGTAGAAGAGGAAACTCTCAAGCGCCTAGGAGTACAGAGAAGGGACAGAAATCCCCCTTTCTGGGGCACCTGGGTGGCTCAGTTGGTTAAGCGACTGCCTTCGGCTCAGGTCATGATCCCAGGGTCCTGGGATCGAGTCCCGCTGAGCAGGGAGCCCGACGCGGGACCCCTCCCCCCCCCCCTCTTTGGGTTCCCCCTCCCCCTGTTTCTCTCTCTGTCAAAAAAAAAAAAAAAAAAAAAAAAATTTAAAAAAAAAAAAAAAAAAAAAAAGAAATCCCCCTTTCTGCATTGTTCTGTACCATAAAATCATCCTTCCTTTCTGGATATAAGCACGAACTCCATGTACATAAGCAACACCCCCTCAAAAGAAATAGAGACTACTGCGAAAATTTTTACAAACAAAAATCATTACATATGTACATGTTTACTAAAGAGAGTTCAAACTGGGAAAACATAACCCAGAATACAATTTTCCATTTACCTGTTAAGCCTTTTTTTTTTTTTTTTTAATCTCCTAACTTCCCTTCCGTTTTGGCTGGGCATTCCAATGGCATGCTGGAGCTTGAAATACACAGCTATTCACATCCAGGAGCTGCGTCCCCTCGTAATACCTGTTATTATGCAGTAATGCTCGTGGACATGGGGCACCTGCTCTTCAGAGCTGGTGAGTTATTTTTTGATCATTGTGTAATTATCCCATTACCAACAGACGCTGAAAATCAAGAGGAACCAGAGAAACACTCTGTCCCTCTTGTTATACACAACTAAAATCCTTACTGAAAGATTCATCACCAACAGATTTATTAGCCCCTCAGTATCTGCTCGTGGTTGAGCCAAGGAGAGAATTTTCATATTGGTGTAACTACCAAATATGGAGGGAGAAATCGTTCCTGAATGCCTGGCTTCCAAGGCATAAAAGAAAACCACAGGGACGCCTGGGTGGCTCAGTCGGTTAAGCGTCTGCCTTCAGCTCAGGTCACGATCCCAGGACCCTGGGATCATGAGTCCCACATCGGGCTCCCTTTTCCCGGGGGGCCCTGCTTCTCCCTCCCCCTCCCCCTCTCCCTCTCCCTCCAATAAAAAAAAAAAAAAAATTTTAAAAAAAAAAAAAAAAGAAAAGAAAACCACAAGGGCATGATTGGAACTATGAAAGAGGACCCAGGCAATGTGGCTCTGCCCAAACCATGGCCAGTGACATAAGACACAAGTCAATGGAAAATGAAGGCAATGGTCTGGCTGGACTGATTACACTTGGTGATACTGTTGGCTAGCAGACACACGGGTAGTAAGCTCCCTCGATCCTCGTGAAAAGCTCTGCTCACAAAGCTCTGACCCTCAGTATCAGTCACATAAGCAAGGTGCTTTATTAACAGAATTTTACTTCTCTCACCAAGCTCACAGAGCAACGCCCAGGCCGCTTCACGCTTGAGAGAAAGTTCTTCCTACACTTGAATGTGTACGTGGGAAAGACACCAGGCCCAAACACCTGGAGCCTACACTTGCCTGGTCTCCGAATTCCTCACCCAGAGAGGCAGGTGGCCAGGCTTGGGTTCAGTGGAAACCATGAGGCTGTTCAGGGCCTCCTGCCTCCTAAGAGGTAGAAGACTGGAGTTAGTATCATAATTCTGCAAGGACCCCATGTGGGCAGATCACACTGACAAGGGGGGCTTCTGCAGGCATAAAGGAAAGCAATATGCTTATTTCTTTTAGATGGAGCAGCCCCTTGCACCCTTCCACCCTCCTTCTTGTGTGATAGCTAGAGCACTGGACTCCTCATTTGCCCTGGATACCAACATGAGCTCAGAAGAAAGATGACAGCCCTCTGGGAATGGAAAAAAATGACATCTGACACTTTATTTTATAAAAGCGGAATGACTCTCAGGCGGGCATCAGCTGTAATACTGCTGTTGAAATGCACTTGGGTTTCTCCTGAAATCTTCAGTCTTCCTAGATTACATGATGGCCCTTTGCAAGAGAGAGGCTCTTAGAAGAACCAGAAACTGCAAGCAGTCTGGGACGGAGCATTCTTCTAGACCAACTCGAAGAAGATTATATTTGACTAAGATTTCCACCAAAAAGGGTTAATTAAATTAGCAAGCTTTGGTTACCCCAAAATCTTACCAATGCCAAAAATCCATTGCCAATAAGGCCTTGTTGGAGTTACAAAAACAAATACTATAATTTATAAAATAATAAAAATAATTAGGGGCACCTGGCTGGCTCAGTCAAGAGAGCATGTGACTCTTGATCCTGGGGTTGTGAGCTCAAGCCCCACACTGAGTGTAGAGATTACTTAAAAAATAAGAATCTTAAAAATAATAATAATTATTATACATGTTCATTCATTAGAAGTGGTCCATCAATATAAAATATTGAAATGGCTATTATATCATGCATCCACTCTACCTCTACCACAAAAGTGCCATGTTTTGAAAAGTTGCACAGCTGTGATTTTTCACAAAGCCTGAAAAAAACTATTACATCCAATTCTTTATCACTTACTAAAAACTTTTTAAACTTCAATTTAGTTATCGAAGTCATTATGAAAGTAGGTTCCATCAGGAGTCATGCTCCAGATGAATAGCTATGATGGAAACATTACGTAAAAACCCGATACACAGAATGAAATCCTAAGAAGCCAAAAAACCAATTTTTCCAATATTAGTATTTTCTGCAACCTCGAAATAATGGGAACTCTTTTTGCTTTTTGGTGTCTGTGTGTGTGTGTGTGTGTTTTCTCTTTTGATCTAAGGCTGAATCATTTTCTGGCTTCATTCAGAATCCACTGAAGCCCAATGGGGAGCTAGTTATTTGTGCTCAGTGCTTTATGCCCTAGGAAAACCATGGGTCTGACTCATTTCTAATGTGTGCCCTGTGTGTTGTTAATAAAGCCTGTGGAAAAGTCAAGAAACAGGACTTGGCTCTGGTATTCTAGTGGATTTTCCCATTTTTCATGGTAACTTGGAAAATGTTCCTGCCCAAGGCCAGTGGGTGTCGGAATAACCCAGTTCTATTCTTGGAACCTCCAGTAAGAAGCCTCAGGCTAGCAATCTCACCTCACTGGGCTGAATTCTCTCAATTTTGCCTTTTTTTTTTTTTTCCTGAAGTGGAGGGAGTATGGAGGGGTAGCAATTGATGAGGTTATGTCCACCAACTTTTGAAGAAAATATATGAAAAATCATAATGCTTATGAGGTCTCCCGTCCCCAGGGTTTTAAAAAGCAGGATGGATTTCCATTTATTTGAGATGATGAGGTCTGAAATGGAAATGCATGACTTCTCAGAGACCTTTCTAAATTTTATGTCAAAAAGAGACAGAGAAATTCACTCACTCACAAAAGTCAAGCAAAAAAGAACCAAGCAACTCTTCTAAAGTCTCTTATGAGCAATGCCTTAACCACACCCCATCCTCAGTTCAAGTCCTCCATCTACAGCAAACCTGTGGACATCTCTCAGCAGAGGCAGACTGCACTCCCCATCTTCTACCCAAATGGGGGTCTGAAACTCCTGGCAAATGCAGTAATGGGGTCCTTCGCTCTTATAACACCCTGGTTAGTTTCTTAAAAGGTTCCGTTTTGGACTTTCAAATTAGCAAAAAATAAAATAAAAATTAGTGGTAATCACTCTCAAGGATGTGATATGATAGACATGCTCATTAGTAGTAGTTTTAGGAGTATAAATTAGTAAAAAAATCTTTCTAAGAGCCATGACAACAACTTAAAACAAAAGTATATATTTTAACTTAATTTCCCCTTCTCAGAATCTATCACAAGACCCATGTTCATTGCAACAGTATTCACAATGGCCAAGATACGGAAACAACTTAAGTGTCTGTCGATGGATGAGGAGATAAAGAAGGTGTGGGCTATACATACAATGGAATATTATTCAGCCATGAGAAAGAAGGAAATCCTGCCTTTTGTCACAACACAGAAGGATCTTCAGGGCATTATGATGAGTGAAATAAGTCAGACAGAGAAAGACAAATACTGCATGGTATCACTTATATGTGGAATCTAAAAAAAAAAAAAAAAAAAGTCAAACTCATAGATACAGAGAGTAGAACGGTGCTTTCCAGGGGCTGGGGGAATGAGGGAAAGAGAGATTCATAAAAGGGTACATACTTTCAGCTATAAGAAGAGTAAGATCTGAGGATCTAATGTATAACATGATGACTATAGTTGATAACATTGTATTATATCATTAAAATTTTCCAACAGAATAAAGCTTAAATGTTCTCACAAAAAGAAAATATATAAATAGGGGTGCCTGGGTGGCTCAGTCATTAAGCATCTGCCTTCCGCTCAGGTCATGATCCCAGGGTCCTGGGACTGAGCCCCACATCAGGCTCCCTGCTCAGCAGGAAGCCTGCTTATCCCTCTCCCACTCCCCCTGCTTGTGTTCCCTCTCTCGCTGTATCTCTCTCTGTCAAATAAATAAATAAAATCTTTTAAAAATAAATAAATAAATAAATAAATAAATACAATCTTTAAAAAAAAAAGAAAAGAAAAGAAAACATATAAATATGTGATAGATGTGATAATTAACTGGATGGAGGAAGCTTTTCACAATGTATACATACATCAAGTCATCACAATATACATTTTAAATATCTCCCCACTTTATCTGTCATCAATAAGGCTGAAAAAAGGTATCAATTTTAGTATATGTGCTGCCAAAGGGAGCACTGAAAAAAAGTATATTGAAACCAGGCGATAAAAAAAAGAAAATACTCAGGATTGTGCAGAGAAATGTATGGACAAGGATATTCCCTACATGTTATGTACAATAGTAAAAAAAAAAAAGCCAAATGTTGAACAATAGAAGAGTGGATAAATAAGACACATCCAGACAAGGAGATATTAAAAAGTCACTGAAAAGCATATTTGCAAACAACTATATAATTCGTGGTAAATTGCTCCAGATATAATATTGGAAGCAAAAATTCAGTTTTAAAGTTATATAGTAAGTGTGTTAGCAACTCAGACAAATGTGATTTAGCCAGCGAGCATAATAATAATAACTTAGGAGGAGTCAGTAAGAAAGCAAGTCCCTCTCTAGTGCTACCGTGGGTTCATCTGTGTCTCTAATCTGTGAACAGCTGGTCAATGTTTTATCCTCCATATGGCGCCCCAGTATTGTAACCACAGGTTTCTTTTGATGACATATTTCTGTGTCACCTGACCCACTAAACGGAGAGCTCTCTGCAGGCAAGGACTGGTTTAAACATTGCTCTGGACACCAAGCAATATATTCTGCTCTGTCACCCTGGGGATGCTTCTTCATTCCTGCTCATCTTGCTATGTGTCAGTTAGCATGGAGTGCCCGGGTGGCTGGAAGAGGTTTCGCTGAAAGAAAACATAGATGCCCAGTGACCATTTGATTGCAGTGTTCGAGTGGGCCCCTACGTCAGAGATCTCCGGGCAACTCCCTCTCACACTCATCAGGAGAGGCCAGCTGTGGGCCTGCCCAGGCCTCATTTCTGCAGGAGCCATGAGGCCTGCAGTTCACTGTGGCTGAACCCTGGCTCCCAGGCCAACTGCCCCTACCCTCCCTTCCTTAACCCCAGCAAATTCTTCCTCCGCCCCAGCCAGGGCCCCAGGGCTACCTTCTGAGCAATCCCCCTGGCTGAATGCCACCCTAAACAACTTGTTGTCACCTCCTGTTCTGCAAGAGATCCCGCCTCTGTTTTCCTTCTCTGGAACCTGTTTTCTCTGGCATGGTGGCACCCCCAAAATTCCTGGCTCTCTTCAAAGAGATGACATTGAAACATCCCCCATAGTCCGTAAAGTGGCTGTGCTATTGCCTCTGTCTCTCTCTCTCTCTCTCTCTGACACACACACACACACACACACAGAATAGAAGAAAATTCAGAATGTCATGGTCCATCATCCTGTTTAGGCAATAATAATAGTTACTATGTTTTGAAAACTTTTTCTATGCCAGCACTGTGCTCATAAGCTCTTTCCATGGGCTGTCCTGCAAGACAAGTGCCGTTACTATCCCCATTTCACAGATGAGAAAACAGAGGCTGCAAGAGCTTAAGCACCTGCCCAACATCACGCCACTGAACCAGGACCCATGCTATGGATCCCCAAAAATGTGGCTATGGAGCCCCAACAATGTCACTGTCACACAGAAGTCCACAGGCTCAGCATCTCCACACTGGCAGGCTTTTAGGGGGCCCACCAACAGACCACGGGGACACACCCACAATGAAGCTCATTTCTGGCAAAACATGGCCAGAAGCTGGGACACTGGAGCAGGGGTGGATGAAGGCATAAGGAGGGAAGAGAAGGGAAGGAACAGGGCCAAAAGGGTGGCAGAGAGCACGTGCAGAGATATTTCCCACTCACCCTGGAAAAGCTGTGACACTGAGTGTGGCAATGGCTTCTAGCTCTTTCCACTGCCAAGTCCTAGTCAGAATCTTCCCTCCGGCGCCCAGAGAAATCCCTGCCTCAGAGCAACTCCTGCCTGCACACAAAGCCTTTCCACCTTTACCATCTCCCCAACGCACACTCTGTGGGGTTACTCACAGGGCCACTCTGAGTCCCGGGCTGGGATTATCGAGCCCCATCCAGGACAGGTTAGAAACGAAGCCGTCCAGCCAGAGGGCTGTAACAGAAGGAGAAACAGGACTTGGCAGCCTTGAGTCATTCCACCAACACCCTTCCTCTCTGTGCTACATAATTTTTCCTTCTCTGAATTTTATGTGCAACCAGCAATCAAGACAGGAAAAACAAGCAAAGTCTTACATACACCGCAAAATGCTGATTTGTCTATTCTATTAATAATACAAAATCTCAGCAAATGCAAATGGCATTACATGAATAATTCCATAAAAAGTTAAATCCAAACTAAATGTTTCAATTTAAAATGACATTTGCAGAGACCTCTCCGTTAATATGTTTAATACTGATTTTTTTAAAGGGACAATCCTGTATTTCCCTAAGGAAAAAACTATGAAGACACTAAAAACCAACAAATATTTTTAAAACTGAATTTCAAAACTGTCTTTTATTCTGCTCGACTGCACCAGTCTTGCCACAAGAATAGCCACAATCGTGTATTAATAAATTCTTTTGCCCTGCAGTCAAATGCCTATCTTTCAAAGAAGACAAAATAACCGTGATTTCAATCTGCGCAAACAAGGAGGTTATTTCTCAGCACTGAGTTTAGAATAATGAAGCAAAATGTGCAGAAGTCCATGATAAATTGTCATGGACATGTAGCGCCTAGAAGAAATAATTTTCAGAAAGTATAAATACTTACAGAATAAATGTGTATTCTAACATACACTCCGGATACTAAAATAAACGACTAGCTGACCTAGTAAGTAACTTTATTTTGAAAGGAAAAATCACACGTATTGCAAATGATATTAACAGACTAGAGAAGCTTGGGCAGCATGCGGCACGATTCTTCAACAAAAGGGAAGTTAATAAGCTAGGGAAGGTGGTCCTCAGGTTATAATGAGACAGACAAGCATGGCAGGGGGAAATCTATAAATTGGGGAGGTAATGTGATCCAACAGGGAAACAAGACAGATTTACAAGGGAAAATCAAAGAGGGTCAACTAGATTTCTTTTTCCAATAGAATTCAAAATGAATGTTAAAGGGAACCTTTTGAGCACAGAAAAAGAAACTGATTCTCCCTAATTTACTTCCTGAATGTGAACTGAATTTGGCCATCAAGCAAGATCTGAAAAGCCTCAACTAAGAATACATCTACACAGGCAAAGCCAAGTAGAGAATTAAGGTAATCAAGCATCCAACAAATTGACACAAAATGCTGGGATACTGTGACCAAGAAAGAGGATTTTTCAAGGAAACTATCCAAATTCAAATTAATGGGAAAAGTTGCTAAATTGTCTTCAACACTTTGCCTAAAATACTCCAAAATAATGGTGAGAGCTCATCAGAATGCGTCCAGAAAGAGGCCTACAAGTGGGCATCAGTGTTAGATTTTTTTCAAATAGCGAGGCTCGAGAAAGCTGTGAAACGTTCACAAAATGCAAGCTGTTTGTACAAAATTTAACATCTCCCACCAACTATGAGACAGTAAGGCACAATAGACAAAATGTCGGATAAAAAACTCTAGCCAGGATCCTTGTAGCTCTCACTCTCTCCAGCCACTTCTGAAGCCACAGAGGGGAAAGATGATTTCAGATAAAACACGTCACAACTAATATATATCGCGTACACAGGCCGCGGTCTTCTTGGTACAGTGAGTTTGCTTCAAGACATAGGGTTTGGCAATTATGATCTTCAGAAAATAACACAGTTTAAGACTTAGCCAAATTAAGAAACAGTGTCTCGTCCTTCACCTGGTCCACTCCCCCCTACCTCCTGTTTAAAAGCAGAAAAATTTTCAATGAAAGAACTAACCCACACATTTATTAGATGATGGTCCTCAGACTTTTGGCTTGCAGTGAGCTGTAGAATTTTCCCCCAAAATCAAGGAACGGAATTAGAGTCACCAACTGTGAACTTTTCCACCAAGGTCAGTACATCCAAAGGACCAATATACTACCCATCATATGATGAAAGGGAGGATACTGAACATCAGAAAACAGGAAAGACAAGATTTCAAGGAAAAGGAGGTATCTTTTCCATTTGATACCTCTGGATTTCTGAAAACCTGGTACATTTTTTTCCTCCTTTTCCTGCACACCAGGGAAAACTTCGTCATGAACCAGCGTCGAGACAAAGTGGTCCCCATGGTACAGAGCAGTGGGCCTCGGCCCAGCAGCGCTGGCATCATCTGGGAACTTGTCAGAAATGCAAGCTCTCTAACCCCAAGCAACTCTGGGGCTACAGCCTAGAATCAAACAAGCCCTCCAGGTGGGTCCCGGTGCCAGTTAAAGACCAACAGTATAACCCAAAGCATATGCATTTCAACACTGGGAAGGACATCCAAGGCGCCTGATTCAAGGCTGGCAGACCTAAGTTTCTCATCTCCAAACTCTGTGCAAACAGTATATTTTTTCCAAACAAACAAGGGCACAGTTTTGATCTGAAATACATGGTATGGCGATGCAACAGAATATCTGACATCAGAACCACCCCACATGCAAGGATTGAAGATCCATAAACATCAGCAAATGACCAGCAGCTTCCTCAAACACACAGTGCCATGACCTTCCGGGCTGACTCATCATCGTCCCCATCATCACCACCAGCACTATCATCATACGATACACATACCACGTAACAAGTTAAGGTAACATTCAAATTCATGATTTCATTTTTATTTTGATCAACCCAGCAGTCCCGTGAAGCTGGTGTAGTGGCAGATACAATCACCCCATTCGGCAGATGTGGAACCTGAGGTTTGGCCAAGGGCACGTGAGCCACCTGGAGCATCTCATACCTGCTCTTGACAGTTTTGGTTTTTAAAGTAGCGGACCTCCATTCTTTCCCTTGGGATCCAGCACAAGAAGACCGCTTACCACAGTACAATCCCCAAATTTATACTTTCCCAAGGGGGCCGAGAGTGTTGTCATGATTTCCGGCACACACAGAATGCTGCAGAGGTTCCCGGCAGTTCCCCAGCAGGTCTCGGGAGCAGCCGGGGCACACCCCAGTGACCTGCCCTCTGTCCCCTGCCAGCCTGCCCTGAGGATCCCTGGGACCATCACGTGCTTCCTTTGATTTTTCTGGGTCCCTCTGCACTCCAGCAAGACCAGCCCTCACCTCTGCCAAAGCAGGCAGGCCATTTCTCCCCAACCCCTGAATAAACCTCCCACCTGCCAAGAGATGTGGGCATGACTCTGGAGCATCAAGACCGCAAGGCCCCTCAGAGAGGAGAAGGGGCCCGATTCCCATGTAGGAAGCTGCTCTCGGGGAAATGTGCTGCTCATCACTGTGCTGTGGGTAGAACCCACCCCTGTGACCTGATCCAGGGCAGGCAAGGACCTGTCATGAGTCAAGTAGAAAAGAACAGTGAGAAGACGTTCATGAATGCCTTCCAGGGTCCAGGGACAGAAAGAACCCAGGAGGACCAAACACAGATGAGCAAGTGATTCATCTGAGGGAAAGATTAAAAAAAAAGGAGGCTGGAAAATTCAGTGCTGAACGCCCGCACTTTACCCTGGACTGTTTCTGGTACACTCAACCCAGGCATCTTGCTATAACTTACAACTGGTTTCATTTTTAATAGACACCATTTGACTTTTCTTTCTCTAGTGGCCATGAAGAGGAGCCGCGAATGTGTCAGGGCGTCAGAGCAGCTGGGGGGAAACAGTCCGCGTCCCCTCTGGTCATGGCATCCAGAGCCCCTAATGCCACAAGCTCAGCCCACTGACCAGCAAAGGAGGGTCATTTACAGCACGCTTTATTGTAAACAGGTGGGGAAGGAACATGGCTGCATGATTAGCCCCCTGGACTAAGTCTCCTACTTTGCTTCTCTCAACAAATGTCACTCTGATGGACTCAAACCTCAAACAAGACTGATCAAAAGACATCAGCAGACCTTGTAGCCTTTGTTTAGGAGTCATTATTTTCCTTCCTGGCTTTGTAGCTATTATCAACAATAAGCAAATTAGAATGCATTTACAATATTTTTCTCCTCGAAACCCCACAGTGTGTAAGTCAAGGCTTAGATATGCCCATGGAAGAAGAAAACAAGACCCAGAGGGCTAGCCGAGGTCATCTTGTTCCAGGGATGGTTACTCAGCACCCAGACTGGCCCAAATAAATATTCCATGAGTCAACGTTCAGTGAGATGGTGTCAGGGGGGCCCATGAGAAAAGCTCAAAGCTTAGTAATGAATGAACACACTGGATTTTTTAACACATATTTCACAGATAAGGAGGGGAAGAGCAAAGGTTCACCACGAGCATTCTAGAAATGTCACAGACACACAGTGGCCACTGCAACAAATCATTATGCTCTGCCACCTTTGGTAATGAGTACAAACCCAAGAAGAGCAAGAGCACGGAGGAGATCTGCAGAGATGAGTTAAAAATAATCAATATGAAAGGCAGAGGGAAGAATATTTTCCAAGGTGAAACAGACTCAGCAAAGGCTAGACCCCAGGCCATCCCTAAGGTCTCAAATCGCTTTACCTTAAGCCACCCATTAAATGTGTGTTGCTCTGGTCAGAGAAAACTAATATCTGTCATCAAGCACATTATATATTTGCCCCACTGCCTTACAGAACTGGAGGTATCCTCCTTTGGTTTGTGAAACCAACAACAAAAAAGATTTATCAATTCACTTTCCCTGGGGAGCAGCCCGCCAGAGAAGTACCTTTTTTTCCCCTGTGTTTCTTCAGCCCCTCGAGACACATTTATTATAAGGAGACAGATATAAATCTGTTTTGAGCAGACTGCAAAAGTAAATTGGGATGATACTAAGCTTCAGAGGAACTGGCTTTTCTTTTAAATACCTCTGGAGCAGGGAGTAGGGTGAATTGCTCCAAGTTCTTGCAATTCTAACCTGGCCCCTCCTATTATCTTCCCCAGACATGTTTATTAACTGGATGACCTCACTTATAAGAGACACAGAGGGGCACCTGGGTGGCTCAGTTGGTTAAGGGTCTGCCTACGGCTCAGGTCATGATCCCAGGGTCCTGGGATCGAGCCCCGCATCAGGCTCCCTGCTCAGAGGGAAACCTGCTTCTCCCTTTCCCACTGCCCCTGCTTGTGTTCCCTCTCTCACTGTCTCTCTGTCAAATAAATAAATAAAATCTTTAAAAAAAAAAAAGAGAGAGAGAGAGAGACACAGAAATACACACACTCAAGAAAATGCACATAGTAAAAAAAAAAAATGCACACAGTTACACACATTCACACCAGGAAATGGCATTTCTGACTTGTCACTACCATCACCTTGCTGGAAATTGTTAGTCAATGCAATCATGAAATATTTGCTAGCAATATGGCAGGCAAATTGATCTGTTGAGAATTATGGGGAAGCCCTAAGAAAATACAAAGCATGTATCAAGATTTCCAGTGACATGGATAAATGAAATGTGGGGTATACTTACAAAAGAACATTATGCAGCCGTAAAAAGGAAAAGTTCTGACACCTGCTACCACATGGATGAAACTTGACGATATCACACTGAGTGAAATAAGTCAGACACAAAAGGACAAATACTGTATGCCTCCACTAACGTGAAGTACATACAACAGGCAAATACACTGAGACATTGAGTAGATGAGAGGTTAGCAGGGGCTGAAAGAGGAGGTACTGGGGAGTTATTGCTTAATGGTTACAGAGTTTCTGCTTGGGATGATGAAAAAGTTTTGGAAATAGTGATGGCTGCATGACATTGTGAATGTAATTAATGCCGCGGAATTGTACATTTAAAAATGGTTAAGATGGCCAACTTTGGGAGATATAAATCTATATATCCACAATTTACAGAGAATAATATAGTAAAAACCAGTGAATAGTACACTTTAAATGGATGAATTGTATGGCCTCTGAATTGTATTTATACCTCAATAGGATTGTTTAAAAAAAAAAAAAAAGATCTCAAGTGGTGTAAGAGCTTCCTGATCACCCCACGTAAAACAGCATTCCCTCTTATCTCCCCTTATTCTCTATCACAACATTCATCACGAGTGTAACTGTTTTATTTCTTTGTGTACACATTCTTAACCTACATCCCATTTCTCCTCCTACCCACGAATGTAGGGACCAAATACACAGAGGTAGGGCCATGGGGGTCTTACTCATTTGTCTCCCCTGTGCCTGCCCACGAAAGGTCCTGAATATATATTTATAAATGAGTAAACGAAGTAAGTCAATAAGGAATGGAAAAGGCAAGAAAGGGATAAAAACCATACAAGAAAAAAATACCTCTATGACTTGAAAAGATTGAGCACAGGAGAAAACCAGTGGCTGAGAACACCACTGGAACAGGTACTGCGTGTGACCACTGAGTCTAGAAAGAGAGCCCCTCACCTACCTCAGTTCCTGAGTCACCCAAGCTTTCCCACGTCACTGCATGCCACGCCCACCTGAACCGGAGCCCCGCCCCCTGCCATCTACACTGGATATGAACAATTCTCCGGAAAAACGTCTGACAGGGCACCTATCTTTGGTCCAAATGTTTCCACAGGCAAAGGAAGTCAGCTGTGCCATGCGCATACCTGGAATAGTGGCTATGGTGTTTCAGACAGGGCATGAGAAAATTAGAGAGTTAGCAAACCATGTCCCTGGGAAAGAATTCTGTTTTTATTTTCCCCAGATTTGTTTGGTGAAAAGCACTTAAACCATGACTGCTGTAAAATGCTCAAGAAAATCGCCTATTGGCATGATGTTCGTCAACTTCCACCATAGCTGGAACTGATGGGTCAAAACCTCCTCCCAGACTGGATATTCATTCAACCAGAGATTTCTTCACCAACCCCTTGACGTCTCCTGAAGGAGCCTCTTCCTTGCCCTTAGGCTATTCACAGTCTAGCGGGAGGAGCCTGATACCACCACAGCCGACTGTAATATAATGTATGGGTGCACTGATAGATTGAGGGGGAGGGGCCTCCGGGAAACTTCCAGAAGAAGGGCTTACTGCAAAATAATGAGCAGGAGTCAACGGTGGCGGGAAGGAGGGAGCTGGAGGCAGACAACCAGTCAGAAAAGACCCAGACAGGCAACAGCAAAGCAGACAGGGCTGGGGGAAGAGGGCAGGGATAACAATGGTGCCATCAACAGTTCAGTGGGAAGGAAATGTGAAGCTGGAGAGAGGGAATGCTGAAAAGGAAATGTGCAAAAGAAGCAAGGACTTGTATGATTTGCTCTGGCAATGGCAAGCTCCTGAAGGATTCTTTTTTATTTTTTTCTTTCTGAGAATTCTTTTTATTCTTTGAAAAATTTTTAAATAATAAATATAAAATGTGCTAGCCATTACTCACGTTTATTTAAAATATTCTGGAAAACAATGAAAAAATGAAAATCACTGATTAATCCCATTACACAGAAGTAGCCAATAAAAATAGTGTATATTATTCTAGTCTTTTCCTTATGCAAACATTTTATATATGTATTTCTTTTTTTTTTATTATGTTATGTTAGTCACCATACATTACATCATTAGTTTTTGATGTAGCGTTCCATGATTCATTGTTTGCATATAACACCCAGTGCTCCATGCAGAGCATGCCCTCTTTAATACCCATCACCAGGCTAACCCATCCCCCCACCCCCCTCCCCTCTAGAACCCTCAGTTTGTTTCTCAGAGTCCATAGTCTCTCATGGTTCGTCTCCCCCTCCAATTTCCCCCTCTTCATTTTTCCCTTCCTACTATCTTCTGCTCCTGAAGGATTCTAAGCTGGGGTGGGACATGACCCTACCTGCATTTTAGATCCAGCACTTGTGGTGACCTCTCCTTCCATGGTGGGCATCACTATCCCCATTTAACTCATCAGGCTGAGAGGCCGAACAGATTGGATTCCGCCCTGGGCTGCTCAATGCAGGACCCGCGTCCTTTCCACCAGGCTAAGGAGAATTTATAGAGGGGTTTAGACATGAATATAAGGACCAAGATAGGCTAGTAGATGGTGATGCAGAATTATGGATGTTAAAGATTTATTTTAGAATTTCAGGACATCTGAGAAGGTTTACAGGCAGTGTGGAAGAGACAGAGAAGACAAAATGGAAAATTCTAGAGATGAGGAGGGTGGCTAAAGGGCAGCAGGCCAGGGCAGCGAGACTCCTGGAGGAGAAGTCTTCCTTAGAAAGAAGGAGGGATTCCAAGGTTTGGAGAGATGAAGTCATAACAAATCACTCTGGCCAGCCTCCGCCCCCTGGAAAGAGGCAGAGAAAATCAAGAACAAGCAGGATGAGAAAGGGCTGGAATAGCCCATGAGAAAATCTAACAGGCAGCTCAAGGCAAAAACATGACACGGCAGAGGTGGGAGGTGGCCCAAGTAGAATCAGAAAGCATGATTTTGCAGAGAACCCAATAGTTTAAATTTTTAACATCTTTTTGTCAGATATTAACTTCTATTTTCTTCCAGTTACTTTATTATTTCTTTTTTACATTTAACTTTCTAATATCTGTAATTTATTTTGGTGTTTGGGGGATGGGAGGCAGTGGTGGTCCCTAACTAGGGATGGCACTGCTCCCCCAGGGGTATCTGGAAGCAAGTGGGGCTCGGTGGTCTATCTCAGCAGGGTGGGCACTCCTGCTCTTTAGCGGATAGGAGTCAGGGAGGCCGAATGTCTGGAGATGCACCAGGCAGTGCTTAGCCGGGAAGAATCATCTTGGCCACAGTACCAATAGCGCCTGCCATTGAGAAACAAAATGTATTACTTTTTTCCAACTGGTTAGACCACAATCCCAGTGTCAGTGTATTTATTCACATATTCAATTATACCTTTGACAACTAAGCACTGAGCAACCCTCCGAGCCAACTCCTCTTGCTGGCTCTATGCAAACAAGTCAGACACTTGTCACATGCCCTATCCCCACTGATCTTCAAACATACATAGAGAAATGAAATTTAAATGCTTTGAAGTTCATAAACAACTTTTAAAAACCAGCCAAGTATGGCTAAGCAGGAGTCTCCCAGGTCCTGATAAGAGTTACTTATAGTGAACACTTAACTATGTGTGCAAATATTAAAGCTAAGTTGTTAAACAACACCACCGTGTCCGTGTTGATACAATTCATTTGCTTAGCAAACTCCTTTCTCGTAGATATGGGCTTGAACAAACTCCGGCCTACCCCTGTGGGTTTTTACTTGGCACTCCAAAGGTACGGAGGTCTCGATAAATGAGGTTTTACGAGGGGTTCTGACATGACAGGGGTGCATGGGCCAACTGCAGGTGTTAATTGTTCTGTGTTTCTGTCTGACAGACTGTGACTAATTTTTTCAGGTAGCTGCTTAGGGCAGTGGGCATGCGAGTCAATACACAGATGCTCTAAGCCAACCAAGAGTTGAGTTGCAGTGCCAGTTCCTACTGAACCTACAAACGGCCTGGAGTACACAGCTCTCTGGCTGCCATTTCTACGGAGACATTATGGGTTGGCCTCAAGGTTCCCTCAAGCTCTGTCTGCACTGGATATAATGTATTACCTTACAAAGGCCCCATGTTTCTGACCTGAGCAAGTGATTTAAAGTCTTGAGGTCTACAAAATGAGCTGGCTGGACTGCAAGCAGCTGTGGACGTCCCCAAAGGGAGCAGTGAACGCACCAGGGCTATTTTCAGTTTTTCGAAAGGCCCCACAGAAACCACCCATTTACCCACAATAGGATGGCACAGGCTAAAACATATTTACTTTGGACTAGAATTATGTCAACTCAACAGACAGGGCCGTGGTGACAGCTCAGGGAGGAGAAGCCCTCGCCGGCAGCTAGGTCTGTCCTTTATTCATAAAAATATAAAGGAAATGTATTAGCACTTCAAAAACACAGTTTCCTTGTTCCTTGTGATTAAAAGGTGATCCCTTAAAGAAGATGTGGTTCATATATACAATGGAATATTACTCAGGCATTAGAAAGGATGAATACCCACCATTTGCATCGACATGGATGGAACTAGAGGGGATTACGCTAAGTGAAATAAGTCAAGCAGAGAAAAACAAGTATCATATGGTTTCACTCATATGTGGAACATAAGGAATAGCATGGAGGACCACAGGGGAAGGGAGGGAAAACTGAATGGGAAGAAATCAAAGACAGAGACAAACCAGGAGAGACTCTGGACTCTGGGAAACAAACTGTGGGTTACAGAAGGGAGGGGTGTGAGGGGACGGAGTAACCAGGTGATGGGCATAAGGAGGGCACTTGATGTGATGAGCACTGGGTGTTATATGCAACTAATGAATCAATCAATAAATAAAAGGTGACCCTTAAGGTCCCTTGTATTCTAAAGTTCTATGATTCTTTCACAGGAAGTTATTCATACCAAGAATAACCCATTCTTAGTGTAGCCTTAATACATAATTAACAGGAACGAACAGCTTTCTCCCTTGGCTTCCCGACACCTGTTTATAGCTTTTCAACTTTTGTAAAAGCATATCTATTTATAAGGGGGTGCTGTATTTCCAAAAAGAATTAGGTGCCATTGTACATTCTCTGAAGATGGTAAGGGATGGTCTGGATTTGCTCAATTAGCAGTTTCTTCCTCAATTTCTACCTCTTCATAAAGCTCAAGCTACTAGATATTCGTTTCTTCTCTCTTTCCTCCTTTTCTTTCCAAAGCGCAGGAAAGGCTTTTCAGGTGACCCGATGCCATCACCCGCGTGATGGCCCTGGAGCTCCCTGGCCTTGGCATCATTCATCAGTAACATCAGAGCTATGTGCCACCTCGACCGTGAGGTCTATACCAGAGAAGCAGTTGAGATGACGTAGGGGAGAAACTTCGGAGTTCAATGCATTATATAATATAGTTTATTCTCGTCTCGATTTTTCATTTACGAAGATTTATACATATTTGTAAATGAATCATTTCATTATTATTATTATTACTATTATGAATAATGGACTACGATTTTAAAGTATGGTGAACGTTTGCAGGTCAAATATTTTTAAACGCACGAAGATTTTCTACAGGGATTCTACGGCGCATCCTTAATGCCCAAATGAGAAATGAATCTCTTAGAAAACCAAACCTGAATTCCAGTTTTATGTTTGGTTGTGAATTTAGAGTCATTATATAAGATCTGTTCATGTAATTATTTTGAGATATAATCTTTTTGAGTGCTCACTATGCCAGGAACTGGGCTAAGAAATAGCATCAATTATGTCGTTTAATCCTCACAAATAAAGTGGGTTCTATTATCATCGCTATGCAAGAAAGATGTTTCGACACAGAGCAGGGACTTGCACAAGGGGTGAACCCGCCCGTGATGGGATAAACAAGGTCCACCTGCACCAGTCTTTAGCCACCGCACCATTCCACAGGGCAGGTGTGAACACAGGATAGCAAGAAGGGGACAGCTTGTCCAAGTCACTTGAAAACCAGCCCCCAGCCTTTCAGGGCATCTGGTTTCATGTACCCACACTGGTGTTCAGACCATATCATCAGAGATTTTCTTTCTTTCCAGGTACTTTGACCCATTTTGCTCCACGCTCTTTTTCTGCCGACCTAAATTACTTAAGTAGATAATGCAGGCAAAAACAAGCAGATAAGACAAAACAAAAGAAAACCCTGCCTCAGGGATATAACCCTGGAGCTGTATTTATGCCATAATGATGAATCTATTCACCTGTATACTGGGTATCTCCACTCTGAGGTGGCAAGGCAACTCTATGCATTCAGAACTCCTTACCTTTCTCCCCCAGACCTGCTCCTGTGTGTCTTCTCCGTAGAGGGCACCATCCTTTACTCAGCTCTCCAAGCACAAACCCTTCCTAGCCCTTCCTTCTTGGATGGTCCCAAATCTAAAATGATCCCAAAGAACTGAACTTGACCTACTTCAGGATGTCATCTGTCTGTCCCATCTTCCCATACCCCTGCCAGTTCCCATACCCTTCACCTCTACCCCAGAACCCCTCCATGAATCCAAGAGAAATCTAGCTGGTCTCCCTGACACCTGTCTTAAAGTTCCCCCCTACAGCTCCAAGCTGGGCTTTCAAATGCATGGAAAGGCTCATCATGTTTCCTCTCCAATTCCCTCATCTGCAGGATAAATTCCACACAACTACGTGTGGCATAGAAAGTCCTTGAAACCACAACTCCCTTTCCAGCTTCTTCTCTCACCACTCCCCTATTCTTGCCTGAACCCCCAAACAGACCCTGTGCTCTTCCATCCTCTGGATCATAGGACCACAGTGGGGCCATCTGCTCGGAAGCCCTCTCTCCCTTGCTCAGCTGGTAAACTCCTACTCATCCCTCAAGCCTCAGGCCCCGCACCCCCTCATCTATGAAGCCTTCCTTGACTCTCCCAGGCCAACTCTGAGACACCCCGACCACAGCCTTCTGAGGCTTGTCTCAAGGAACCTCCCCCCTGGCAGTGTCTCCACACTATAGCATGGACTCTTCTTCCCAGCAGAAGGTGGGCTCCGCTTCCCTGGGCTGAGGGCTGGCTGTCTTTACACCCCTAGCACCCGGCCCAGGCCCAGGCACAAAGTAGGGGCTCTATAATATCTACTGATTACATAAACATGAATCAAGCTACATACATGGGAAGGAAAGAAAACCACTGGCTTTATAATTTATTGAGGTGAGAACCAGTCTTAGAATCTGGTTTGAGCTTATAAGACATCCCCTGAAGGGGAGAGGTTAAGGAGAGAAAAGGTGTTCTTGGACCAGAGATGTGTCCCAGAGGGAGAAGGGAATTCGATAAGGAGCACACACTTCCTGGAGGCCTGTGTCCTACCCCGGTGAAGGTTGTGAGCCCCCGTCAGCTGAAATGCGAAGCCCTCAAGTGGGGATTCCAGAAAGATGAAGTCATGTCTTAAAACACACTCCGTTCCTCAGAAGATAAATTTCTCAAAACCACAACAATTACATCTTATGTACTATTTAGTCAGGATTAGTGGTTGTGGGACATGTGGCTGTTAAAAAAAAAAAAATCGTTGAAGCCGTGTGAAATCAGAGAATTAATGAGGACTCTGACTGTAAGCGAGGAGGTCCGTGCAGCTTCCCAACTCCAGGCTTCTCTGAGCTCTTTTATCTTCCGGGCACAGAAGCCTCAGTTGAATAATAAAAGAATAACTCAGATGCTGTTCTCCTCACTAGGCCCCCAGTCTGAGTCTCAGCCTTCAAGTGAGCCGTGAGTCCAAGTTCACGGCCAAGTCCAAGTAGCAGAGGCATCTACCAGCATTGGAAAGTTACCCCTTTCGATGAACCCTAGAGATGCAACAAATCAATGCCATCCTGTTAGGAACATGCTTTAAAAGACTGTCTTGTAAAAATAAAATCAAATACTTCATATTCTGAGTGAAAAACCTGCCTACCTAGACATTACCCTGAAATTCGTTCTTAAATTTCTAAGGCTGTAATATCCACGTGCAAATGACAGATCTTCCCCACCTTACCATGGGGTTGCATCCCAATAAACCCATTCTAAACTGAAAATATGGTAAGATGAAAATGCATTTAATACACCTAACTTACAGATCATCATGGCTTAGCCCGGCCTGCCTTACACATGCCCACAACACTCCCATCAGCCAGCAGGTGGGCAAATCACCTCGCACGAAGCCTATTTGATCATCAGGGGTTGACTGTCCTGTGTCATGTGTTGAGGACGGCCCTGAGAAGAACAGAACGGTGATGGGTGCAAAATGGTTGTCGGGATGGGTCGTCCGCCCTCGTGATTGCTGGCTGCCTGGGATCTGCAGCTCACTGCCCAGCATCCGAGAGAGGACTGACCGCACGTCGCTAGCCCGGGACAAGATCCAACTTCAAAATCCCAAGTAGTTTCTACTGAATCTGCATCACGTTTGCACCATCATAAAGCTGAAAAATCGTGAGTCGGGGACTATCTGTACATGCAGGTGATTCTCATGATTCACAGTAGTCACGTCCTGTAAAATCATGTTGAATTTGCAGATATTGAACCACTGCTCCTAGGGGAAACATAGCACTGGGCTCCTTTGGGCCTCTGGTCACAGCATTTTTGTCAACCGATCCACACATAACCTTGCTTTATGTGTGTTTCTGTATAAAGATACCCTCTTTAATATATATTTCTGGTTCATTAACATGAAACACGGCCAATAGCACCATAACTCATGCTTGAACAGGCTTGTCTAGCACATGTGTTTGCTCCCGAAGGCACATCTCGGCCTTCTTTCATTCAGGAACTGTACACAGCACTTCAGCACTGGGCTTTGGGGCCGTTCGCTGCAGTGAAATCACTAACACACAGCACAAAAATGTGAAAAACATGGCACTAAACTGTTAAACTGCAAAAAAACAGGAATGAACTGATGCTGAATTTTCTTACTCAGCGATAAGTAATATTCATCCTTGGATACAAAAAACAATTGCAAAAACACATAGGACTCTATGCACCTTAGGAGGTGTGTTTCCAAGCAAATTTGGTGTTCTCTTGTGAGTATAGTTAGCTAAATTTGTAATATATTTAGGATTTGTTCAAATGTATAATAGTAATCAACCACGATAAGTAAATACAAGAACTTTTTAATTTTTAGACCATTACAGCCATAGGAAATTTAATTTAAATGTAGATACAGATTTTTGCAAGGACAACAACATTCTGTGGGGACAGAATATGAATTCGGAGAAAAAAAGAGAATGAGGTAGAAATTCCAATGGTTAAAGACGAGACAATTTGAGTGCTTTTTAAATGGTGATGATGGGTATCAAGTCTCTGTGGTGTTTAGATTCCACTGGTTATATTTAAAAGAATGATGTAAAGTTTTATTTAAAGATGTCGATATTTACAATAAGCTAGAAATAACATCCTTTGCAACTCTTCAACTATCATGAAAAATGTTAGCTATCAACACAGAGTGTGTGAGGGGATAGATGGCTTTACAAAACTATTTTGGGGATTAGGTGAGCAAAAGGCAGAATACAGGCCCCTCCAAGGCAAGTTCACCTTTCAGTTCCACCCTAGTCTTAACATTCTGCAAGAGAAGCTGGAAAACTATGTACAGTTTACCTTTTCATACTATGCTGGTTCAGAAATTTTTTTAAGCAGTGTGCAGGCCAAACAAAACATATCTAAAGGCCAATATTGTTTCTACCTTGACTCTGAGCAACAGTTACCATCTTCTGTCAACTTTTCCATATGCTGATAGGAGAGCCCCTCATTCAAAAAATGCTCACTGAACACCTCCCAGTTGTTCCAGACACTACCCTGGGTCCTGGGGACACAAAGATGGCAGAAATAACTGCCCTCAAGGAAAACAAATGACAGATAGATAACCTTTGGCAATACCATCTGTTCAATGCAGTGCTCGTTAGGTCCTAGGTAGGGTATCCATGGAAGCTTGGCTTGAGTGGGTTTAGGAATAGATGGTTTATTTGTGAAAGCTTAGTGGGGGGAGACGAGGCAGGACTAGAAGCGTCCTGAATAACTAGCACAAGGTGTAACTTCAATGCCAGTGACTAAGCAAGGCTACCTGGGGAAGGCTCCTTGGAAGATGGCCAACCAGGCAGCCTGGAGCAAAGATCACATCAGGATGTCTGAACGCAAAGAACACCCACAGTGAGACAAAACCCAGCCCCGCTCCTCATTTTCAGTTCCTCTGTTAAAAACAGGCACATGATGGAAATAAACCATTGAGACAAGATCCAAAAATAATCTTAACTGGGCATAAAACCTCATATAAAAATTCTTCTTTTAATCACTTCTGGAAGGCAGCTGAAAGGTACGTACACCAAAACTCAGCTTGTAAAGCAATCAACTTAATCTGTTTCTTTGAAAGATTAATTAAAACGGAGATTATCGATGGCGGCAGATGAGCTGGGTCAGCCGATGGGGCACAGTGGAGATGAGAGAGAAATTGTTTTAAGATCACACAAACACAGCTGCAGGCCAAACGCGGAGATGTTGCATAAAACCTGCTTCTTCCTAGGCCCTCTAATTCAATTCCTGGGGATGACGCTTGACTTAAAAATCCGAATCTCAGGAAGAGCATGCAGCAGGACTCCAGTACACTAGGCAAGCAGCCCGCCCTTGTGGGCCGTGACCAACAGGGAGCCTACGGGGGTCTTGAACTTCTGAGCCAAGTCAGCCACAGCGGCAGAACAGCCACAGACCAGAGGGACCAGCGAAGGGAGCAAGGAACACAACTGTTGCCCTGAACTCAAGCAAGATTTTAAGTGCTTCTTTAAAACAATGTCAAGGATCTGCTCAGGTAAGGCCTCGATGAGAAGTAGAGCTAAGAAACTAGAACAGTGAGGAGACTGTCCACAGAGCCCTCACCCCAAAAGGAGCTGCTAAGAAAAGGAGTTTTCTCCGATGGAGAACTGCTCTTGTTTTTTCCCCCACTGGCAGCAAAAAGGAGATTACACAGGAGATGGTTATGGAAATTCTGGTTTGGGGACCCAGAATTTGAACACACTGTCGTGATGTAAGCTTTAATACTGAAAAAGCCTCCATAGCACTCATCAGAAAAATGACAATATGTGCAACAGTTCCCAAAGTTCTTAAACCCACAAGAGGAACAGAGGCAGACAATGAAGATACAGAAAAAGAAGGGACATCAGCCGTGGGAGGAGGAGCCCCTGAAGCCACCTAGCTCCTGGGACTCTGGTGCTGGCCTCCTGCATCTCTTCCCCACGGAAGTCCACTGCGGCTTCCATCTAAGGAGCCCAAGACGTAGCTCCCCAGTGCTGAAAAACCAGCTTTCCCCAAATGCAACAGAACATTCCCGACCACACTAGATAGCAGGCCCTGCGTCTCTCTCCCTACCTGTGCGCTGAGGAGACGGGGCCGGAATTTCGTGAGCAGATCATCTCTTTCATGGTCCTCCTCACTCCAACAAGCTCTCATTCTCCTGGTTCAGCAATTCCCATCCAATGTCGTGTAACAACCCTCATGACAACTCTCTTTCTGGATGCTCCTACTATGTGGATACTAATGACTGTTTTATTTTGGGAAGGGAAGGGAGTAGGGATTCAGGGAAATACACTAAAATTTGAATATCAAATGTACTGTTAACACCTAAGTAATCTTTAAGAGTACAGATCCTGGAGCCAGCCTTCATTGTCTCATCTGTAAATTGGGAATAATAATCACAGCCTGCCTTGTGGGGTAGTCATGAAAATTAAACGAGTGAGTTGTAAAGCACTTAGAACAAAAGGTGCCACAAAGCACTATGTGTTTAAATAAAACTATATAACCGTTTTATCTCCCATCAAGAAGCAACTACAAATTACACCCAAGTCAGACTGGAGGAGCACCGTGCCGCAATGGGAAGCCCACCTGGGGCAGCGGCAACACCCAACCCCACTTCTCCCAGCTCCTAGGTGAGACGGCCACTAGGCCCCTCCCCCTGCCCCCCTCCACCACTCCCCCCCCACCACACCAGCTCAGCCCCCTCGCTGGGACCCCACCACACTGACCTCCTAGCTCTCCTGTTGGCCCGCAGGCCCTCCCACCCAATCCCCCTACCCCAGACACCAAGGTCGGTTTAGAATATTCTAATTTTAGACTATTATATTATATTATAGCTAGTATCACCTGAATATTTGAACAGCTTGTATCATCAGCTAAAATTAAGGAGAATTTTGCCTAGACTTCAAAACTCACGATCTGACCCCTTACCTACCTTTGTAACCTTATTTCCTACTGATTTCCTTCATGACCAGAGAACTGAACCTCACCCTTTACGTCCATCCCACCATCCCCACGGCGATGGCCTGAGTTCCCGCCTCCCAAGCTGGACATGGACATCCCCCCCCCCCCCCCCCCCCCCACGCTTCGAGGTTTGGCGAATGCTCTAACACTCTCATCACATCTCCGGGCCAGGCAGAATTATTATCTCCTCTTCTAAACTCACAGAGCATTCATCCCTGCTTGGGGAAGGCAGAGAAGTGTCTTGTCGGGAGTTAAAAGAGTCCCAGCTCTGCCACTTACTAGCTGAATGTCTCTGGGCCAGAAAATTTAAATCTCTGAACCTATCTCACTGTGGTTATGAGGATAAATGGAGATAATATATGCAAAATGCTTGGTTTAAGTTCTCTTCACCTGCCCTTTCTTACGGAATTTATTACTTCTCTAAATTTTATTATAGTTTTAGGCTTCTCGGTTTTCTTTCTCCTGACACTCTTAAGTTCCTTGAGTGCATATTTCTGTGTTTCTCCAAAAACCTAGCACAAGGCCTTACACTTAGTAGGAGCTAAACAGCAATTTATCAAATGAAGGAAGAGATGAATGGAATATTTTACACTTACTCTTTATATTATTATTGGGGGGGGGAGGGGCACAAGGAGACAGAATCCCAAGCAGGCTCCACGACCAGAGCAGAGCCCAAAAGGGGGCTCGATCCCACCACCCTGAGATCATGACCTGAGCCAAAATCAAGAGTCAGACACTTAACTGACTGAGCCACCCAGGTGCCCCGACTCTTTGTATTATTTTTAATCATTCCTCATTTTCACCTATGTTGTTGTTAATGACAATAACCATCCCATACGTTGAGTACAGATATCCAGATGGTTCTGAGGGGAAAACTCTATTCTGAGTCCTGAATGATTCAGTTCCACTCATTCAAAGTTATCTATTTTCTACTGGCTTGTTCCTGTACCCCTACTACCAGGAAATACCCTACTTGACACTATGTGGCCTCTAGAAAGACAATTCCTGTTCCCAAATTCACCCACTCACATTGTAAAGACATTTTCGCAGGCCTCACAAATTTAACCAACTGGGGTGTTTTGTTTTTCTTTAAAAAAAAAAAAAAGTGAAAATCATCATCCTGAAAAGGAATATTTTATTCATGCCAGTTTAAGTAGTGACAGGAAAATATTCAGTACTCAAAATGGAATGAAAAAAAAAAAAAAACGGTCAGCATGAATTTCCAAAAGCATCTGGAAAATTGGCAAAAGATTCAAGAATACAAAAAGCAACTAGTGATCCCAGCTGGGGTGAAGTTGCCGTCATATTACATGTGATACCAACCCTAAGACTGCTTTAGGAATTCCCCAAAACAGTACTCTGGAAAGCTCATTTACATAATGATTTCGATTTAATCTGAAGAAAGCACACCTACAACTTGTCCCCAGGGTCCCAAATGTCTTTAAAGTACTCGACTTTGTATTGAGAATAACAAGAATCCAGGCAGACATCTGACTTAAAACAGAAGTGAATCTTCCCCTTATATCCCTAAATATACCATGACCCAAGAAAAGGGTTTCCTCACTCTTAGCAGAAGAGGGTGGTAACTCAACACATCAGCTCTAGAACCGGCTTGAACCTCACACACCCCCACCCCCATTCAGTGGCAGACATTGAGCACATTCGTGACCCCAAACTGAATCCCATCAATTTGACTCATAAAGTCAAGATAATGTACAGACAGCATTCCATATTCATGCACCCTGGACCTAAGTACGTTTTGAATCTAGTGGGTCAGAAGGACCACATTGTGGGGATAACTGGACCTGCATTTCAGACCAGGATCAGTAACCCAATAGGTGTGTGGCCTTGAGCAAGTCCCTCCACCCCTCTGGGCTTCTGTTTCTTGTATGTCATTTACACATTAGACTAGATGCTCCTGCTCTCACGTAACGCGAGCTTTGGGGAACCGAGAGACTGGAGACACACAGTTTCAGAAGTGCCCCTGGAGGCCATTCTGGGCCCTGGCCTTGCTCTCTTATTTGGGTTTTGCTCTTGCATTCTGTCCTATTCCGTCCCTAACTAGCTGTGTGGGCGTGAACAACGCACTGAACCCTTCTGTGCCAGGATTTTTTTTTTCTCTGTAAAACATGACGATAAGCTGTATATATACACCATCCCTTCTAGCTCTAGACGTCTACCTATCAGAGAAATCCCTTCCACAAGGGAGTACAACAGAGACTGAACCACTTCGCAGTTTTCCAGCCCCTTGGTGCAAATTGCCAGCAAAAGGACTGCAAAAATTCTGCATCGGCTTTGAAAATGAACAGACCACGCCAAGCAAGTGCTTTCTAAAAGGTCAAGTATAGGATAAACATTACGTATTCATTCCTCCAGAGCAGCCAGGGCAGTCGATTGGTCACACCCATGACTCAAAAGGAAATTCCATCCAGGACCACCAGTCACCTCCCAAAGTTAGTCACCCTGCACCGTGGAGCCGGGACTCACAGGGTTGCGGGGGGAGGAGGGGGGGTGCATCCCATGGCTAGCACAAAAATGACCTACAGGGAAAGTGACCTTTTCACTGGGGCTCTGGGAGACCTACTACAGGTATGTACACTGAATTCACCAACCCCCACCCCACCCCCCCGGCTCCCCTGGCCTAAATCCATATGGAAGACATCAAAAAAAAAAAAACAGAAGACCACAGGTGACAATCCTGTGACCACTTTGTTCTCAGCCTTTTCCCCAAGAAGGAAGGGGCTTCAGACAGATAACAGTTGACAAGGACACCAGGATCAAGAGAGACAGTTTCCTTAAAAATAAAACTTTCAAACTCACGGCCATTAACACTCACCCAAAATAAATGGACGAGAGCCAGCCAGGAAAGGGCACGTTACTAAAACTGGCCCTCCGGCCTCCAAAAGACTCGGCAGAATTATTCTTGCTGTGAGGAGAGGAGGAAGGAAGGTCTGGTTATTGTGCCAATGTGCTGGGAGGCACACAACTAGGTCACGTTCCCACTCGGGCCTGCTTGCTGCAGGAGGGCATCCTGGAGGCGCTGTTCAGAGCCGGCGCCACTCCTGCTCCCATGCTTAGCTTCTCTCAGGAAGCCTGAGGAAGGTGCCTCTGGCCACACCCGCCACGGGGAGACGAGGCCGGATGTTTCCAGAGTGCATGGCATCCTAAAGAGCCTGTCCCAAGAGCAGCAATCTAGCACACATCCAGGGGCTTGCCGCCACATGAAAGACACAGCCGGGACACGCTGCAATGGACGGCCATCCACCCAAACCCTTCAACTCACTTCACGACCTCACACCATCCCTAACTCAGGAGCTGATGCCGTGAATCATCCGGAACCTGGATGACAAGCCTCTTCTCTAAAGTGACGCGCTTGTGTCTTGCAGGTCCTGCCCAATGAAAACACAGGGACTGGAAGCGTCTTCGACGAAGCACAGGTGCATCACCGGCAGCTCCCTGGGACGTAAAGCAGGCAGATTTAATACAAATCGTCTTCACAACTGGCATCACCAGCCTCACCTTTCTCCGAGGCTCATAAAGCATTTGCCTCCAACAGCAGAGTTTTTAGAAGAACATGATGTGACTCGGGGAGCCGGGTAACACACTCACATTCATGCCATATCTCACGACTTCCCCAGGCTGTGATGTTTTTCTTTTCATAGCAGACAAACCTCCACGTTGGCACAGTTTATCCGAAAAATGGTTGGAACCTCTAGCCCCAGGCGATCACAGAGCTGCTTATGAATACCTCAGAGGGCTTGCAATGGCGCCTTTTTCACAATTTATTAATTAAAGAGGCACGTTAGATGAGATGCGCTCTCACTTTTCCTTTTAACCTCTGCAATTAGCCGATCGGAAGCTCTCTTAACTCTCTTTAACAGCAGAGGCACAAACACCGAGCGTGCCCAAGTATGTCCTGGGAAAGACAGGCACACCAGCGCATTCCACGGCTTTCTTCTCCTCTGCTTTTAACCAGTTTTACCTGACACCATTTCTTTGCAGACACAGGATACAGAAGCCGGAGTATGAAGGAAAAAGCTGAATGTGAGAAAAACCGTTAAGTTCCAGGCTGACTCAGGTAAAAATTCTATAGTCAACCAGGGCTTAGAAGTCTCCTCCTCCCAAAGCGGAGGGGGAAACAGCCCAGTGTCCCAAAACAGTCTCCCAAAATATCGCTGAAGGAGGCGCGGGATACAGACATCACTGGAGAGTGGACATCTCCTGAGAATCACTGCTCCAGGTATTGCCTGGAGCCGCACACGGAACACTAGCTGTGCAAGAAACGCTAAGTGGCAGGTGCCTGCAGAAAGGACGCGAAGCTCAGGAAAGACACATCTGAGGTTCCTTCCCTGGCCCTAGAGGCTCCATGTCCTCGCCGTCCAGTCAGGAAAGCGACTTGCTACTAGAGGGGGTGGGGAGGCAGGTGAAAGAGAGGTGTTATGGCCTAATTTTTAGAGATGAATAAGGTATTTCGGAACTAACATTCTGAAAGAGATAGCTAGCATTGATGGGGCAATTATGACCTGCTTAAGATACATACCACTAACTTACAGTAACAGCTTATGATGTCTAATGTATAGATTATATTTTTTAAGCTCTCAATGAAAGTTAGCTATTTTATATTAGGTATATAGTGTCTGTGTGTCAAAACGTAGAAGAATGTCATTATTCTCAGAATAGTAATAATTGTAATATAAGATGTGTGAAGGTAAGGTTATCTTCTTAGTTCCTTATTATTTTAGAAACATTTTAAGCCAGTCTCTTATATGTAAATTGTACATAAAATTTCTTTTTCTGATCACTAATAAATGATTAGCATTAAAAAAAAATCTGGAAAATACAGCAAGGCAAGAAGAAGAAAATTAAAGTTCTCTGTCATTTCAACACCCAAGAGGTGACTGCTATCACTATAGTTGATGTACATACTTCCAGCCCTCTCCCTAGGCATATAATTATAAATGTTCTTCCACAAAATTGGGATCATGTTATTTGATAACTTATGTTTCACATTAAATGGTGTGTCACTTACCCATGCCCTAAAATAGTATTCTGCATCATGAGTTAAAGCCTGTAGGGTGTCACATTCTATTGATGTGCTGTATTTTAGAATATTTTATAAATATTATTAAATGAGTTGTTTCCAACCGTCAATTACTATAGGAAATACTAGTGGATGGAGAGAGAGAGAAACAGATTTCCTTTTTTCCATAAAAGCTTTTTGGAGATAAAATTCTCAATCCACTGATTTAAAGTGTGCAATTCAGTGGTTTCAGTATATTTATAGTACGTGCAAGGACTGCCATAAACTATTTTGTGACATGTTCATCATTCCGCCACCAAAAAATGGGCACCTTTTAGCTGTCATTCTCTCCATCCCCTCAAGCCCTCCCACCCCTAGTCCTAGGTGACCACTAATCTGCTTTCCATCTTCACAGATTTGTCTATTCTGACATTTCATATAAATGGAATAACACACTATGTGGTTTTTGGTGACTGGCTTCTTCCATTTACCCTAATGTTTTCGAGGTTCAACCATACTGTAGTATGCATCACTACCTCATTCCTTTTTATGGCTAAATATTATACCTTTGTATGGATATACTTCATTTGTTTATGCATTATCGGTTGATGAACATTTAGGTTGTCTCCTCTTTGGGGCTAGTATGAATAAGGCTGCCCTGAACATCCACATGCAAGTTATTGTGTGGACACATATTTGCAGTTCTCTTGGGTATATATCTAGGAGCAGAATTGTTGGCTTACATAGGAACTGTATTTTAACCTCTTAAGGAATTGCCAGACTGTTTTCCAAAGCAGCTGCACCATTTTACATTGTCACCAGTAATGTCTCCACATCTTCACCAATACTTGTTATTACCCATCTTTTTATTATATTCATCCCAGGGGGGCATGAAGTGATATCTCACTGTGGTTTTGATCTGCACTTCCGTGTTGGCTTACAATGTTGAGCATCTTTCCGTGTGTTTATTGGTCATGTGTACACTTCTTTGCAGAAATGTGTATTGGGATCCCTTGTCCATTTTTAATTGGGTTGTATTTTAATTACTGAGTTGTGCTTTAAAACATATTTTAAATAACAGTCTCTTACCAGATTTGAAAAAAAAAAAAATCTTCCCATTATGTGGGTTGTCTTTTCACCATCTTGACCATGTCCTTTGAAGCACAAAAGTTTTCAGTTTGGATGAAGTATTAATTTGTCTCTTTTTTCTTTTGTTGCTTGTGCTTTTGGTGTCCTATCTAAGAAACACTGCTTACTCCAAAGCACACAGATTTACACCTATGTTTTCTTCTAAGTGTTTTATAGTTTTAGCTCTGGTATATAGGTCATGGAACCATTCTGAGTTAATTTTTGTATATGGTGTCAGGTAATGGTCCCAATTCATTCTTTTGCATATGGAGATCTAGCTGTCCCAGCACCATTTGTTGAAAAGACTATTCTTTGCCCCATTAAATTGTCTTAAGTACCCCTGTCAACAATCAATAGACCATAAATGTAAAGGTCTATTTCAGGACTCTCAATTCCAGTCCACTGAGCTATAGAAGTCTGTCTTTATGCCAGCACCACACTGTCTTGATTATTGTAGCTTTGTAATAAGTTTTGGAAAATCAAGAAGTGTGATTTCTCCAACTTTGTTCTTTTTCAAGACTGTTTTGGAGTCCTCTGCATTTCCATATAAACTTTAGGATCAGTTTGTCAACTTTTGCAAAAAGGACAGCTGGGATTTTGATAGATACTATGTTGACTCTGTGGATAAATTTAGGAACTTTTGCTATCTTGACCCTATTAAGTCTTCCAAGCCACTAATACAGGATGTCTTTCCACTTATTTAGGACTTCATTAATTTCTTCCAATGATATTTTGTACTCTGCAGTGTACAAGTCTTGTCCTTCTTTGGTAAATTTATTCCTAACTGTTTTATTCTTTTTGATGCCATTATGAATGAAGCTGTTTTATTAATTTTGTTTTTGGATGGTTCATTCCCAGAATATATATAAAAATGATTTTGTATATTGTATATTATATATTGATTTTGTATCCTACAGCTTTGATGAACTCATATTAGGAGTAGATAGATTTTTAATGGAGATTTTAGTGGAGTTTAGGATTTTCTCTCTATAAGATCATGTCATCTGTAAATAGAGACAGCAAATAGAGACTTATTACTTTACAATCTGGATGCCTTTTATTTTGTTGGGGGTTTTTTTGTTTTGTTTTTTGTTTTTTTTTGCCTAACTGTCCAGACTGGAAGCTGCAGTACAGTGTTGAACAGAACTGGTGAGAGCAGACATCTTGCCTTGTTCTTAATCTGAGGAGAAAGCATTCATTCTTTCACCATTAAGTATGATGTTAGCTCTGGGAGTAGAATTCTTAACTGTAATTTTTGTGGGAAGGTAAAAAGGTTATTTCAGTGTTCTACCCTTTCATAAAAGTCCTAAATATGCCCATTTCCAATTGTACAGTTTCCTCAATATTTATTTCTCTAATACAATTTCAACATCCTTTGCACTTATAATAGGTCGGAAAGGGGCAGTGACATATTAAAGGGAAATCTCAGGTGGTTGTGAAGTTCAAGGAGAAATGGACGGATTTAATGAAATCCAAAGCCTGTGTCTGGTGAAATAAACACCTGCGAAGATAAAGCCCAAGCAGTGGGCATTAAGTTAAAGTCATTTTGACATTTCCCTGAGTTGTCAGTCACTCAATTCACTAGTCAAAGGAAGACTTCATTCTGAGCCTGTTCTGAAATTCTGTGTCAGTTTTCGTGCTTGAATGTTCCCTGAGTTCTCATTGTCCTACCCACCAAAATTAGTTCTACCACAAAAGGCTCTTCACAGTACCTAAAAAAAACATTTGGGGAAAATCTATTCTAATTGTATTTAAATCTGTAAATCCAGAACAAAGAGGGATTTGACAGTTACTTAATTTGATTATTTAGTCACACCAAATACTTCAGATCAAAAACTACACTCAGAAAGGCAGATCATTTGCTCTGACCCCTAAACAAATTATATTACAGCAACATCTGGTTAGCTGGGATACATATTCAGAGGTATAGGGGAAAAAAATCTGGGCTTGAAAAGACATGGCTTCAAATCCCAGGTCTTTCCATTCCTAGCTGTACATCTTTGGGCAAGTTTGTATCCTCTCTGTGCCAACTGTTAAAAAATTTTTAAAGGATAGCCTTGCAGGAATGTTGTGTAGATTACACGACACGCTTTTCATAAAATGCCTGGAATATAGTAGGTGCTATTATTACTGATAGCAGAAGTATTTCTTAACTAAAGTGTTCAGGAAATGGAGTCGTCGATCCATTATAATTTCTGGTTTTCAAACTTCTGGGGCTGAAAATCCTTCGAAACAATATTCGTATTTTTTTTTTTTTGCATCTGTATTCTGGTAGACAGCTACATCTTCCATTTCATTTCTAAGTATTTCATGTGCAAGATCCCATACAAGTTACTGAGAGGTGTGTCAGGCTCATCCACAAGCAGTTTATAATCTGGAATAAGTGTGATGCGCACCATAAGGACTTTATGTGCGTTACCATTACACAGTATCATAGGGACAGAAGGTGCCGGAGTTTGGGCTGATGAGGCCCAGCACCGACTCAGCATACCTTCTAAACCATGGTTTTCACTAATAAATTGCAAATAGGAGCTAACACAATCGGTGTTTGCCTGTTCTCCTTTAAAGAGTCTCATGGGAAAAAAGCCGACGGGCTGAATTACCTTATGTCCCCAAGCCCCCGGAAAAGCCGTGTCTGCACTCTGAAAACTCATCAGCAACGGCACTGCCAAACTCCCCATCTCTCCCATTTTAATTTTTTTTTTTAAGATTTTATTTATTTGCGAGAGAGAATGAGAGACAGAGAGCATGAGAGGGGGGAGGGTCAGAGGGAGAAGCAGACTCCCCGCTGAGCAGGGAGCCCGATGGGGGGCTCAATCTCAGGACCCCAGGGAACATGACCTGAGCCGAAGGCAGATGCTTAACCGACTGAGCCACCCAGGTGCCCCCATCTCTCCCATTTTAGCATGCTCCTGACACAGGCTAATTGGCTCATCTGAAACCGTCCAATTAACAAGATGATGAGAACTGCCCAGCACTGTGAAGGTGAACTCGGGCTGCGTCGGTATGTGTGCTACACCACCACCTTCCAAAAACTCAGACTGTGATTCTAATCAATCCTGAGAGGTCCGCTCTGTCCTCTTTGAAAGCTTGACAACGAGCCTAAAGACAATATATTTTCCTAGCTGTGAAAACCGTAGGCACCTGACAAAAGTTCCTGTCTCAGAAAGGTTAGCACCCCGTTGGCAAGCAGGGGAAAAACGAAGGAGTGGAGATCCGTGTGCAGCAGAGCAGTTGCTGAGAGAGGGACTTGTTCGGGAAACTCAGCGGATGCTCCTTCCAGAGTCAAGGCTGGACGCCTCCCAGGGCCCAGGTGCTGGGCTTAGCAGAGCCACCAGCTTTCCAGAGGACGACACGAAACTTAATTAAACAGTATCAAATATCTCTTACATGCAAAAACATGCGCACACACACACATACATACGGGGCTGTCTCCTAATTAGCAACGTCAGCCACAGAAAACCATTCATCAACAACTAAAAATCATCAAGCAATGACAGAAATAAACCCAACAATAAGTTAGCAGACGGGGGGCTCCTACACTTGGTCTCCTGAAATGAAAGCAGCCCCCTCAGGCAGGAGAGCCAAGCCGCTGACGCCGAAGGACAAAGGCCACACGGTAATAAAGCACAGAAAACAAGGCGAGCCCCACAGCCGCCTGCGCTCACCCATGTCCCGTAGCTCTTGACAGCCACGGCTCACGGTGATTGAGTGCTCACTGTGAGGCAGGCCTGTGCTAAGAACTTGACCTCTGTCGGTTCACTGAATTCTTTTTTTTTTTTTTAAGATTTTTTTATTATTTATTTGACAGAGAGAGACAGCGAGAAAGGGAACACAAGCAGGGGGAGTGGGAAAGGGAGAAGCAGGCTTCCCGCGGAGCAGGGAGCCCGATGTGGGGCTCGATCCCAGGACTCTGGGATCATGACCTGAGCCGAAGGCAGACGCTTAACGACTGAGCCACCCAGGCGCCCGGTTCACTGAATTCTCACGACAGCAGAGACAGGGGTTCCCGAGGACCACACTCCTCAGCCTCCCTGAGAGTTTGATAAGGAATCAAAAGTAGGACAAGAAGAAGGCAGATTGCAATCATGTTTACTCCTCTCGAAGGAGAACCTACATGCATTTCCGTCCCCTAAAGAGCTTGAGCATTTGTGCCATCACGGAAGGAGCCCTGCACACAAAAGTTCCTATTATTTACACCAAATCTACCACCTTTCGCGCTGTGGCCCTGGGGAAGGCCCCAACCGTCCCAGGCCTCTGTTTCCTCAACCTGCTCAAAGAACAAGATGTTCACAAGGCCCTCGCCAGAGTCAACATTCTGCGGCTTAAAAATCCATAATGTCCCTACATCTGCTCAAGGCCACGTGAGGACCGCATGATACAAACCCGGGCTGAGCCCGGTTACCAGAGGAACCTGACAGATGACATGTTCACAATAAAGCAACATGTTTTTCACGTTCTTCCTACTTCCCTTTTAAAAAACGCTACCCAGGATTTCTCTTAGCAAACTGCAGGTTTTGATCACATTGGTCCTCATCAGGCCTCAAGCACACCGGGAAGGGGGCAGCATTAATTCTGCGGCTTTATGCGGCGCCTGGCCCATTGTTGGTGCTCGATGTATGTACAAAAGTGACCTCCTTTTACAATTATTTTGAAGGTACAGCTCATTCTCTCTACTTCCACCTCCTTTTTATTTCCCTAATTCTAAAGAAAAGACGAAGGCCTTCGACTAAATTGAAATGGAAGAAATTCATAAAATGCACTAGCTACTTCACGCAGGGATATACTTTTCGCTGTTTTCATCTGAACCTCAAGCCATTCATTTTTTTTTTTTTTAATTTTATTTATTTATTTGACAGAGAGACACAGCGAGAGAGGGAACACAAGCAGGGGGAGTGGGAGGAGGAGAAGCAGGCTTCCCGCTGAGCAGGGAGCCCGATGTGGGGCTCGATCCCAGGACCCCGGGATCCTGACCTGAGCCGAAGGCAGACGCCTAACGACTGAGCCACCCAGGCGCCCCCCTCAAGCCATTCATTTTAAGCCAAAAGAGATGGGTAAATGACAGACCAGCCGATTATATCATTACTGAATATGTGAGCCTTACATCAGGTGAGAAACGCTCTATAAAAATATATAGATTTGGGTGCACCATGATAAAATCAATCTATTTTATAAAAGCAATAATCACATGAAAAGCAGAAGTGCCATTATGTTATCTGCTTCATAAAAGGAAGGACTGCTCAGCCTCCTTTCTGTTGTCAGACTGAATAATTATGACACAAAATGGGCCACAAGTGTGACTGAAACCTCGCAGCATTAGGAACTTTTATCTCATACTTGAAACCATGTATCTGCTTAACTGGCAGCTGGAACAGGCTCAGCTGCTCTCAAGGCTGAGGGAAAAAGGGTTTCACCTGATCTGAAATCAGATCTGCCTCCTCTCCACCCCGCTCCCAGCCCACCCCCCACTCACAGTCACGCAAGCCAAACACTCACTTGTTCTCTTTTGCAGCCCTCTCCCATCATTCCTTGCAATGCCAAGCCCTAAGACACTGCAGGTGCATGGCCTGTGAACTGTAACATCAGAGAAGAAACCACATGAGCAAATGTCTCCCTTTTTCCAGCTCTGCGGGACCATGTAGCAAATATCATGAAAGAGTACCTTCTAAGAACTCCTTGAGGAAAGGAGCGGTTGTGACCTTTTCATTTTTGTGTCCATAGGGCCTATAATATACTAGGGGTGTGTGTGTGTGTGTGTGTGTGTGTGTGTGTGTGTGTGTGTGTGTG